>NC_056746.1:68839393-69111893 GCF_019279795.1 Protopterus annectens | reverse complement strand
TGAAAGCGCTTACTCAATAAAGATTGTCTGTCACGACATTTACTTTATTTTTTGTGAGTGGTTTATTGGTGGAGAGATTCTACTCAAGAACAGTATGCAGTAATTTTCACACCGACTACTTGCTTGTGTTTCGATGTTACAGCCTTGGTTCACTCTCTGAGTTTTGAATTTTCCTTTACAATGTCTATATGTTGCCAATAATCTATGAAAAAGAAATCCTACAAATATTTTTTTTCTTTTATATGGTGTTCATGACTGAATCCAGAGGAGAGAGGAGTTTTATACACGCACAAGGAATATGGAGGTTTATGATTAATAAATCCATTGGTTTGTGCTGCTTCTTTGAATGTGTATAAAGTTTTGTTTTGGATAAATGATAAAAAGGAAAAGTTAGTTGTAACTTTACTAAAGTGATAATATAAGTGGCATTGGGTTACGTTAGGAAAAGAGGGAAAGTATGCTTAAATTAAGTAATTAGATATTATCAAGAAAAAAAATATGGCAAATAAATATTGATGAAATAGAAAATCAGAGGAAACTGTGGTATAAAAAATATATGATACTATTATATTAATCCCTGGGCCAAGCTAGTAAATGAAAAAGTTAAAGCAATAAAAATACGAAAAGCATGGTGTAAGAGACAATTATAATTTCAAGATTTTTTATCGATATTAGTGATTATTAAATTACCAGTCAAGGGGAATACAGTATACCACATAAAAAGCAGTGAAAGAGTGTTGCATGCATTGTGGTAGAGTTGAAACTACAGAACATATGTTCTTACAATGTATAAGGGTTGCAAAATTCTAGAAAAATTTGTGTAAAGAAAAAATATTTGAAAACATAAAGCAGGTAAATGAAATAAATACGGATATGATTATTTATCACCATAAAAATAAGGAATATGTTAGTAAAATGTGTAAAAGATTATTTTATGGTGTGTGGAATATTTGGAATGAAAGGCTAAATTAAATAATTTTTAATGGTAAATGGAGACTAGCAGTAACTTTAAGAAAAATTGGATGGTGATTGTGGAAAAAGGAATGTGGGTTAAATAAGATAATAAAGGTTTAACATAATAATGAAAAGCCAGATGTCTATGATTGTATGACAGTAGTAGAAAGGAATGGAAAGTTGTAATATGCATATATTTATAAATATGTACATTTTAAATAGTATTGTACATAATGTTTATTTTTTTAATAAAGAACCCCTACTCACTGGGTTGTGCTCATGACTGGCTGTATGTGAGTATGTGCACACAACCCATTCCTAGTGCAGTTGTGGCTGAGAAGACAATGCTCGAGATGCAGGCATTACCTGTTAGAGTGGAGGTGAGCACCAGTTCTAAAACTGAAATAAATTACAGTGTGGAGAACTTGGAAACCATATTTCAAAAGGAGTTATCTGAGTTGACATAGATCATTGATAAAGAAAAATATATTGTTGAAACTCTCCTTTCTGGAGGGTTGCAGTATGATTTACTTCATGAAATAATTGCACAGAGTGAACCAAAGAATGGTGTCTCATGGAGGGGGGGGGTCATAATAGACAGGGTCCAGGGAGAAGAAGCTAGCAATATCCTAAAGTAAGGGTTGCCTATAAGAAAAATATATGCAGACACATTGGCTATTAATAGTGGAGAACAAAACGAGAACATTAAAGAAGACAATGTTAAAATAAGGTTTATTGTAAGGGTCCAAAGTATGAGGAACACTGAAATGGACAGATAGGAGGTATGGGACACAGTTACACTTCCTCTGGGTATGAAGATACATGAGGTATTACTTTTGACACTGCACAAAGTATGGAAAAAAAGTTTATGTGAATGCAAGAAAGGACAGGATGATAATCCAAGAGTTTCCTTCATATTTTTGCCATGTCCTTCACCAAATACTTAACTTTCTGTTAAATATGTCACTGAGGATTATAGTCAGTCAGTAATCTCATACATTAATATTTTAGACTTATACTTTAGAAAATGCACACAGCCAAACATTAGGTCAACTGGCATCCTAGGTGAATGTGTCCCATGGTGCTCCACTCCTCCACCTTCCCCTGCCCATGGCTTCACACACACACACACACACACACACACACACACACACACACACACACACACACACACATGCACACACGCACGCACAGATGCACACACGCACATGCACACGTGCACACGCACACGCGCACACACACACGCACACACATCATCAGGTGCCTCTACATCCTAACCTATCTACACCATCCAGATTTTTTTTCTTTCTTTTTGTCTTGTACTTCATTTTTTTCCTGTATTTGTGCATTCATCCAAAACATTTTAAGTAAGCAAGACTGCTCTTGGATAGCCGTATAGGAAAGAACTGCATTAAGCTGGTATGTGTGAGCTGCAAAATGCCATGTGGATTACTAGATACCTTTCAGATTTGAATTTTACATTTTTAAACAAGCTTTTACAACCAAAGGTGATCTGGACAAAACTTATGATTAAGGGAAAAATTTTAGTCTTTCTTTTCAACTTTTTTCCCTCAGTTTTCATAATACTCCCTAACTGATCAAGATTACATTATAATAACTAGGGTAGAAATAACTTTATTAATCCAAGAGGGCCCCAGAAGCCATGGGGGTTTTAGATGCTCTGAGGTGCATTTTACATTTTTTTTGGCCTGAACAAAAATCATGATTAAGAGAAGAAATTAGGTCTTGCTATTCGAAATTATTTTCCCCTGAATCCTTTCAGCAGACCCCTAACTAACCAAGAAATAACTGTGGTGGTAATATTTGCATTAAGCTGGGGGGTCTGTTGGCTGCTAGGCCTCGAGATGCCATGGGAGTTCTACATGTTCTGATGTGCATTTTACAGTATTTTTTTTCTTTTTTTTGTTTAAATTACTTTTTCCTGCAAAAATTTCCTGAATGAAAATCATAAGTATGGGAAGAAATTCAACTTTGTTTTCCCCCTGAATCCATTCAACACACCCTAACTGACTAAGACGACACTGTACTAACCCTGAATCCTTTCAACACACTCAGCCTGACCAAGACTGCACTGTAATAACTAAATTAAGCTGGGGGGTTTCAGGCCACTAGCCACAAAAAGCCATTGGATTCTAAATGCTCTGAAGTGCATTTTAGATTTTTTTCTTACCTTTTGCTTCAGTGATGGCCTGAACAAAAGTCCTACATAAGGAAAGAAAGTCAATCATACTTTTTATTTCAAGGAAGAAATGTGTGATATACAAGGCTTAAAATTCAAAGTAACCAAGTAGAAGTACACAATAAACACAAAAGACAAATGCTTGTGATAACACACAAATCATATCTGGATATAGTACCTGCCTCCCTACCACCTTTGAAAAGATAGCCATTTAATGTGTATCCCCATCTAGTATTGAATTGAGATGAAAACTGAGGGACAAGTAGCCACAACAATATATTTCAAGTCACTGCTATCATATGTATATACAGCATGTCTCTCATCCCTACCTGCAAAAGACAACCACCTCCTGTGTACCTCTGTAATGCTAATTGGATGGAGGGAGGTTAGCATAATGGTTAAGGTGTTTATCTTGCAGACACAAGGTGTAGGGTTTGATTTTCACATGGGGTAATTGGCTAGGCTTAAAGTTGGCTAAGCTATAAATGGGGAGGGAGGTTGGCATACTGGTTAAGGTGTTTATCTTGCAGACACAAGGTGCAGGGTTTGATTCTCACATGGGGTAATTGGCTAAGTTTAAAATGGCTCACAGTTAGCCTAGTACTAATCTATGAACCTATAAAACTGAAAAGACAAATAGAACATATTTGTTGTCAGACATATATAAGCAGAATACTTCTCTGTCCACCACCAAAAAGTCCTGGTATAACATTTATTCATTGAAGAAAAATAAAAAGTGAAAGTAAGCTAATTCAGCATTGGGTTTAGCAAAGGCAAAGGTGACAGCACAATCAACCCAGGTATGGAAATAAATCTTGTACAATCTACTACACAGTCCGACTCCACAAAAACAGGAGAATAATAAGCAATGATCCAAAATCTTCTTAAATTTATGCCAGTTTCAATAGGAAAAAAAGGCATCTTCTTCAGTAAAATCTGACTAACAATCCATCTCACTGTGTTTATGTCCATCTGTTTTTGATGCCATTATGGCATCATTTTGATGATGTCTCATATAACATTGTAATTTTAACATGATTAATTAGTTGTAATGTACTGTTCTCTAATATGATCAATATATTGATGTTTTAAGTCCTATTTTAAAATAATTAATAACATGAACCAAATTAATATTTATTCAAGTACACCTCAATGAACATGTCACTATAGCCTCATATTAGAGAACAGTATGTTATGAATAATTAATTGTTTAAAATTACAATTTTATATGTGATAATGCCATAATGACATTGTGTTAGCACCAGTCAAGTATCACAAAATGAATAAAGAAAATAAAATTATTTAACTCTTATGGGATCATAGGTGAGTACTAAGCTAGCTGCCATTGTGGGGCATTTTAAGCCTAGCCAATTTACCTTTTTGTGTTTGAAAAAGTATCCCATTTGTTTATAGATTGTCCTTACTCATGCCATTGCTGATAATTATATATTACGCCTAATTAGAATAACTGGTACCATACTACAAATAATTTGAAGGGGCCCATTCATGGGATAAAGCATTTAGGAGATGCCTCTGTCCTTTCCTCAAAAGCAGCACACCTTAACTTTAGCATAATTAGTGGGTTATGCCCCTTCTACCCAGCTTCTTTAAGTAATCATCACTAGCTATTTAACAACCTTAGTCCTATAGTTCTGAAATTGAGATGCCCCAGTTGTGATCCAGCCTCAGCTTCTTATGACTCTCCACTCTACAGCAGTTTACAGAGTTGCAACTTCAGCAGCACGTCCACACCATAGATTTGGCTCATTGAATGCACCTCCAAGTTGGAAAAGTAATCTTTTCGACTGCCTTTATGATACTCCTCTTTGTTTATTTGAGGCCTTCTGTGAGTGTTGCTTGGCTTCTCATCTAGCTATGCTTTATGGAGACTGTTTCTGCTTACCATGCCTTCCAAGAGCTATTTGCACACTAAGGAGTGCAATGTTGGAACATTTTCAAATCCTGCCCCAGTCCAGCTGTGTCTCATAGAATTTGTGGCAACTATCCTGTGACAAATAACACCACTAACATAAGTAAAGCCAGTGGGACTTCCAACTGTACTGAAGAACCTTGCAGAACTTAAATGTATGTTTCATTATAATACAAAAGGCATTAGTAAGTTGTGTTTTTTGCTGTAATCCTTAATATACTGAACATAAATGCATGAGCCAGCAGCAGGGATTTCAGTCTCCCCCCTCACACAGAAACATTCTAATTTATACCCTTCAAGTCTGTAAAAACACTCCACACTAAACTATAATTCTAGCCCTCCCAGTTTCTAAAGAAACACTTATCCATCTTTCATTTGTATATGATATATCCTCACTACCCTCGCAGTCTGTCTTTGAGACAACATTAGCTGACTCAATGACTTACAGCCCTTATAAATTTCAGTCCGCCACCAGGCAGAAACATTCTGGTTTCTACCCTTAAAGTATGTAAAACACTCCATACTAAACTGTAATGCTAGCCATTCCAGTCTCTAAAGAAACATTTACCTATCTGTTGTTTTTTTTACTTTTCTTCTATGTGATATATAATTGTAAAGGGCTTGACTACGGTACAATATCTAAATGGCTAGCACCTAACCAGCACCTTGTAACAAACATTTTCTTCTGTAGCCTTCTCTACTTTGGTAACACTAGTTAGCTATTTACTTTGCAAGACACAAAATCTGGTGCTCATAAACATTGATTGTTTTAGTGCTGCTTAGGCTTAGCATCCAGGTTTCGGTCGGCTCTATTCTGCCCTTGCTATGCTCAGGCTCCACTTCGCTCCCCTACCCCCATTCCCACCCACGCCCACATCAATTACATTTATCCAAATGGATACCACACCCCTCTTCCCCTCCAAACAGTTAGAGACCAGCTGCCAGTACCACATACACCTGTACATAACTCCACCCACATAGGTAACATACAATACCTACAATTACCTCAGAGTCCAATATCTTCTCCCACTGGCTAAATTATCCCCTACATCCCACTTACATTTTCTCAACACCAAATCAGGCATTATGCCATACAATATACACCTTAGCATCCTCTTATTCTCCTCCACAGTCATTCTTCACTTTCTCACGTTCTTCAATCCCCCCCTCCTTTAACTCTCCGTGCCCTGTTTGTGCCACTTTATCCTTGCAACACCATACTAACAACAAAAGCTTCTTCAATATCTCAACATCTCTATTTAACTTACAAACCCATCTCATAACTAAACCTAGGTACTCCACCATCAACACCAAACCAAAATTTGCTTATATTGTGCTTAATATGCCCTAATTTCCAACCGTTCACTACTCTAAACAAACAACACATACTCAAGTTCTCACCCTATGTGGGGACATTCATTCCAACCCTGGTCCAACCAACACCCCAACCAATACCCAAAGCTCCTATTCCCAAAACCTATTCATTACAGCAGCTAATGTTCATAGTATTTGTAATAAAATCACTGAATTCCAAGCCTGGCTTTCTCGATACACCCCAGATATTGTTGCACCTACTGAAACATGGTTGAAACCACATATATCTCATACTGAAATAAACCCCCCAGGGTACAACATACTTTGAAATGATCGTTAACACAAATCGTTTACACAAATGATCGTTTACACAAATAAGGTGGTTGCATTGCACTAATCTACTACACAATTTTCTAAACTTGTTCCAACCTTTGGTAAAGTAGAGCTATTACCAGCAACACTCCACATCAACAAAATAAAACACATTTGTATTGTAGCACTATGTATTCCCCAGGTCAAAATATATCCATTTTAGAAAATTTTCTCTCCTGGGCAACCCAAAATATCTCAAGCATAACCATTATTTTGGGTGATACTAACATAAACTGCCAAACTTTCATCTCTAACTACCCCTCTAATAGTATAAACCTGTATAGGTTTACTGAACTCATCACAGATACCACACATATAGTAGATAAACAAAATGAATCCACCCTTGATTGGATTCTCTTCTCACACCCCACATAAATAGACTTGCACAGGAACCCTCCTAAGCATATCTAGTGACCATGTATCTGTCTTCACTCACAGAAATTAAAAAACAAACAGCAAAAGCCCATCTGTACAAAACTTCTAGAAATCTTACTCATTTTAGTCAAAAGGTATTTATAGACATTTTAAAGGCCCAGAACTGGTACCCAACTAAAATACTTCTGCTAGACAAAGCAGTAGAGTACTTCAATAACATCTTTCTTAACACTGTCATCAGTCTCGCCCCTATGCAAACAAAACAAATTAAGCATATCCATGCCCCTTGGCTTACAAAAAATACTAAATAAACTCTCATTGCTAAGGGCAGAGCATGGAATGAATAGCATAAAAATAGAACCCCACAAAGTGAAATAAAACACAAACAACTCCATAACACTTTTAAAAAGCTGATCATTACCAACAAAAGAAACTACTTCTTGACTCAGCTAGACTCCCAAAACAACAATCCAGCAAAGTTCTGGAAATCTATTACCTCACTCCTTAAACCAGGAAACCAACAAAATCCTACAGCATCCCCTGATAAAGACCCACTAGAAATTGCCCAGGCCTTTAACACCCACTTCATTGACACCATTCAAAAACTTGTCAACAACTTCTCTACGCAAACAAACTCTACCTCAAATAAATCAGATAGCAACACAAATCCCCCCTCTCCTAAGTCGAACACAAGCCCCCCCTTTAAATGACACCTCAGATAGCAGCTCACTCATTTGTACTTTTACTATACAACCTGTACCCACCTCTCTAGTGCATAAACTGTTAACTAAACTAAAGCCATGCTCCCCCTCTGCCAACAGACTTCCAGCAGAATTCTTAAAAATTGCTTCAGATGCTATAGCATACCCTGTTAGCATTCTCATCAATTGATCCATCTCTGAATCATACATTCCACAACTTTGGAAAAAATCCATTATAACTCTGCCACATAAACGTGGTAATGCTAGTGATCGCTCTAATTGCCGGCCCATCTCTATACTCTCTCCTCTATCTAAAATTTTAGAAAAGTGCATACGCACTCAACTGTTAAAATATCTCATCAACAATAACTTACTTGCCTCCACTCAACATGGCTTCCACCCTGCGCACAGCATTACCACTGCCTTACTTTTGTTTACCAACACTATTAACAAAGCCTTAGATGCTGATCTAATAACCTCTGTTATCTTACTGGATCTATCCAAGGCTTTCAATACAGTTTCACACTCTAAACTACTACTACAACTACAGTCCTTAAATTGCTCCCCACATTCACTGGCTTGATTTTCCAACTATCTTTCTGATGAAACAATCTGTCAAATGGCAGAACAAGCAATATGAATATCTTCTAAACAAAACAGGAGTTTCTCAGGGGTCCATTCCTGGGCCACTATTATTTAACACCGCCACAAAGTTTCATATCTTAGTACTCTAATCCAATATGTGGGCGATTCTATGATAATCTCATCTGCCAAAAACCTGACAAACCTTCAATATGTAACACAAAAAGCCTTCATTTCTATTGAATCCTGCCTAAATAATGCCCAACTTCTACTCACCCCTCAAAAAATCTAAACTCCTAATAGTTTAATCCAAACCCTTAAATCAAGACTTCAAAATCATCTCACAAAATAATACTAAAATAGAACAAATTATCAAAACTTTTGGGCATCACAAATGATGACAAACTCTCCTTCGATAATTACATTCATAATGTAATCAAGAAAACCCATTTTAAACTTGATAAACTATACAGGCATAAATATTTTATGAACGCACCCACCAAGTTAAAACTAGCCAACTCTCTTCTCCTTCCCACCCTTCTTTATGGTAGCCCTATTCTTACCAATATACATACAACTCTTAAAAATAAATTACAGTCCTGCTACTATAAAATAGCAAAATTTGCCTGCAACATGCCAGCTCGAACCCACCATTGTGTTGCCTTAAAAAGTATAAACTGGCTTGACTTCTCTGACTATGTACAATACACCCAACTAACACTTACCCACAAACTACTATATAACTCCAACTTTTGCCCCTCTCGTCAAATCATTCTACATACATACACCCCTGCATGTAATCCTAGGTCTTCAAGCAAACAGCTCCTAAGCATATCCAAGCCCAAGAAAAGCGCTGGACAAAGCCTCTATTCCTTCATCATCGCCAAAGCTTGGAATTCACTACCCTCTTCCATTACTCATATAGACGCCTTAAAAGCATTCAAAACTGCACTTAAATCCCATTACCTCAATACTCAAACATGTTCCTGTAACAACTCACCTAATCCTCCTTAAATAGGTCACTGTCTCTGTCACTAGTCTCTATCAAATAATGTTCTTTAACTCATATACCTTTGGTTTTGGTCCCTAAATTTTTCTTTTACTATACCTCTAGAGCCTATTATTCCACATGTTACTTTACTTTGCTTTTGCAGCAGCTTTATGGACCAAAAAAAAAAAAAAAAGAGAGAGAGATGTGAATGTTGTTTATACGAGTCAATATTAAAATCACGAACATTTACTTACCCGAATTTCTAAAAGCCGACACATATTCAGTGAACCGCAAATACACTGAACTGTCTAAACTACGAAATTCAAAAACTTGAAATGTCATAGTTGTCCCATCCCACTGCCCACTACATACTACGTACACAAACAAACTAAATAAACCACATACATACACTAACCTAAACCCTACTTCTAACCCTAAACTAAACCCTACTTATAACCCTACATTAAATCTTGCATATACCACCATATATGCACTTAACTTAACACGCACCCTAACCCTAGGTCCTTAACTATTGCACTCTTACCTTAAAAAGCTGTACCCAAACAAACTAAATAAGCCACACACATACACTTAATAAAACCCTACTTCTAACCCTACACTAAATCTAACATACATTACCATCTATGCACTTACCTTAACCTGGACCCTAACCCTAAGGTCTGTAACTATCGCACACTTACCTTAGGGAGCTATACTGCAGAAGGGCCAACCATGATGATTTGACATTTCAGATTTCACACTTCAGGATGATTGATGTTTTCGTGGTTCGATGAAGACGTGTCAGCGTTTAGGTATTTGGGTAAGTAAACATCTGTTCTTTTAATATAGACCCGTTTATACACACCTGTACAAAACTGCTTATAGTTTCCATACTGTAACTACCTTAAAGTTCTGTAAATACTTGTTGATATGTATGATATTTACTTGAACTTGTAACTGATGACTGATGTAAAATTGTAATTGCAAGTGATGTTACTTATACTCTGTATATAACTGCTCATATGATATGATATTTTGTAACCTTTCTTGGAGCTTTTCTCCCTAGGCCTCCACTGAAAATGGGTTTCTGACCCAGTGGACTTTCCTGGTTACCAAATATCAATAAATAAATAATAAATAAATAAATTAGTAGTACAGGGGGGCAGACCTGGGATAAATTTTCTGTTTTCCACCCATAGATCTAAGCTCCGCTGGAATATGAATACTCGTCATGCCATCATTCTCAAAGAATGAATTCCATTATATCTCATGTGCAAATGTCTTTCAGGTATGGAAAGAATGTAAATAGTATCATACTTAAGTGCCTGAAAGTTTAAATTATGGGGTATTCTTAAGTAAAATTAGGCATGCCAAAAACATCCATCAAGTAATTTTATCTGTAAGCTACTGTTTTTTTACGAAAAAAGTTATTACAGCATATAATTTTGGTGTACTTAAGCTACTGCATTTTTTTACAACAGCCAAAACTCAAATGTAACAAAACAAAACAAAAAATGTTGAAGGCAGTACTCAACAGTAATGGTAGTTAGTAGCGACACAGCAAAATATGGGTTACAATTTAAAGATTCTGTTGTACTGATTTACTACTTTTCACAAGAAAACAAATATACATATGCAGTACATAATAAGAGGTTATAGTGTGCTGTATTACACAGAATACAGTATATTATACATTTATATTAAAATTCCACAGTACATATAAACTTTTAACATTCTGCTTTCTTTCAGCCATATTCAGTGAAAAGTAATTGGTGGTAAGTAAAATGAAGGTCTTATACAGAGAATGTTACCCTGCCCGTAATACATCCCAGAGAGATCATCAGGCTACAAAATGACAGGTATTTTGTGCAAGTACAATGGATGACACAGCATATAATTACAGCACAGTTTCACCATCATTTAGAACGCAAACATTTTATTTAAAACCTGTCATTATATAAGTGAAGAACTTCCCTGTGATTTTAAGTCAGCAGTGACTATTACAGAACATTACATAAATGCAATGTGCGTGTTAGGAGTGAAGCTTAGAAAAGACAAGAAATGTTCCCACTGGTCTCATTTACAGCTTCCCCAGTATACAACCCAGAATGCTTAACATAGACAGGTATGGAGCACTATCTGTGAAGTAAAATGCAGACATTTCATATTTTTCAGAAAAATATGTTATTGCATTATGTAAGTGTTTGGTATTAGGTTAAAATGAATGTATCAGATGCTAACAGCACAGTTATTATCTTTTCCACTAATTACATTTTAAGTTTTGCAAAGTACAATACAGTACAGCACATATTTTTAAGTGAGAAAGCATTTCAATCTGCCTAGGTAAAGTGAAATTAACACCTGATCATCAAAACAATGTTGCTATCACACTGTGTGATTCATAAATGCAGAATGAATGTTTCATGCTCCATGTAGTTTTAGTACAATTTGCTGTTCAGAAACAGGTGTAATATACATGTAGTTGTGATTTGCAGACTGAATGTCAATGCACAGTAATGTAGTTAACTGAATACAAATTAATGATTATGTAGTGTAAAACTAAAATGCCATAAGACAGCACCGGATTTTTAGATTATATATATGCGTATTTGGTTTCACTTCATATTGCCAAAATGCTGAAATAGCGAATTTCAGCATTTCCGCAGTATAAAGCCGAAACCATCACAACACCAACACTTCACAATCACGAAACCGCAACATCGAACACACAGCATACACACACAAACCATAACACCCACAACACAAAACAATTAAACACAACAAAACACCACACAGACACACACCTACACTACACAAATGCAGAGGGGCATGCCCCCTGCTCCCCCCACCCCCTACTTATATATACTAACTCCGAGATTGCACAAACAGTAAGAAAAAAAAAATAAATAAATAACACACAGCCAGCACACACTCATACCTCCACCTCACTACCCTAACCCACTCGTATAAATTGCAAAAACACTCAAGCACACTCAATCACCTTAAAATGCAGACACCATTGCAGAGATTGCACAAACAGTAAAAAAAAAAAAAAAAAAATCACACACAGCCAACACACACACTCATACCTCCACCTCACTACCCTAACCCACTCGTATAAATTGCAAAAACACTCAAGCACACTCAATCACCTTAAAATGCAGACACCATCCCAGCCAAACACTTCTGTAATATAATGTAAATGCATAATCGTGAATTCGACATAGTCCTATTCATGCTTATGCACTTTACTTATTTTGAAGTTTCGGCTTTGTGGACACGAATTGCTGAAATTCGATATTTCAGCAATTCGTGATTATGAAGTGAAACCGGGTATTCACATGCATACTCATTCACACATTTAAATAAAAAAGAATAATCCAGCACAGCACCTTAAAGCAAGGAAATCCTTTATTATACAATGACTAGACATTAACATTCTAAAACGAGCATGCTGCTTAGCCAGCCTAAGCAGTATGCCTGTTGTAAATCCGAGAATATACCAAAGGAAAAAGGTCTGGTCGCCCAGACTTTTTTCCGTTGATATATTCTTTAATTTTAACTTTTTTTTCAACAAAAATAAAAACAAAATTTGTAGTCCGGACTCTGGACATATGAGAGAGACACCATGCAGAAAATACAAGGGGAAATCAGGTACGTTGTTTAAAACTAAGGAAATTTACCTAAGTTCCCGAACTTTTTTTTTTAATTAAAAAAAAAAGAAATAAAAAAAAAAAAAAGAAAGGAAAAGCAGAGCAACAGAGATCTTCTTTTCTCAGTTGCTTACTTTCCTGAGCACTGATGTATGGGTATGCATGGGAACGGAAGTCCCATATGCATACGCAGTACATCAACACAAGGAAGCAGTATACCACCAGCCACAGAAGAACAGTAGTGTCCCGTTATACAGACATTATTTAAGAAAAGTAAGTATTTTTTTCTTAAATAATGTCACTGTATAATAGCAATAACTGACTCCATGGTTGTGGTATATTGAAATTTACCCACAATTGCCTTTATTTAATATTATTGACCAGTGGTTCTGGCCTCACATTAGACCCAGGGCTTCGACCTTTGGCTTCTTCAATGCTGTTTGAATTATTGTGAATAAATAATTGGTTAAACATATGTTCTTCATTAAAAAACAGAGAAACATTTTTTGAAAATATTTCAATTAATAAATCAAAACATATTTCAATTGATAAATTGACTGAAAACCATTAAACATATAAATGTCAACAAATATTTTTTACAGAAAAAATTTAGACTAGAATAACATTTCCATTAACATATTCCCTTGGCCAAATTTAAAAAAAGGCTATTGAGGCAAAAAATGTATAATTATAATTAAAGCTCTCTCATTTAAGTCAGGTTTAAATAGAGCTCCCAAATTAATGATTTAAACTCTTTCTTTTTGTATGCAAAATTTCATGTCATCCTTTTTATTGAACTGATGCCCTCAAACCTATCAGTACCGATAAATGAAAATGTGGTGTGAGGTGAAAGTCTTAATAGGGCACTTCTGTCCTTTTGACATTAAATATCAGGAATAAACCAAACACATAAACACACAAAAACATACTCAGAGGCTCTAAATAAAAATCTGCCTAAGCAACAGAGACCTCCAAAGCAGACACACAAGCAACCGCTACCCCAAAACAAAACACGTGCAACACATAGCTCACAAAGCCAGTGTGCCGAACAGTCACAGCCCTTAAGGCTAAACAACACACCTGATACACTTGTAATAGGTGACTCTATTGTCAGGCACACTGACATCCCGCTCACCAGGCTGAACAAGAAGAAGGTCACGGTGAGCTGCCTGTCGGGCGCTAGGATCCACCACATAACACAAGCACTCAGGTCACTCCAAGGCAAGTACAAATATGACTCAGTCATTGTCCATGCTGGTGTGAATGACCTGAGACGTACCTCCCTGGACTACATGAAAAGAAACATAGAGGAGCTCTCTGAGCATGTAGCCCAGGCCGGTATGACCCTGACCTTGAGTAGCATCTTACCCTCACCAAGAATGATGCCACAATATGAAGACAAGATGATCAATTTCAACAATTGGCTTAAGTATTGGTGTCATTCAAAGGGGATCCAATGCCTGTCAGCCTGAGATGACATGCTCGACAAGCCACGATGCTTCGCTAGGGACGGCTTGCACCTGTCACCCCTGGGCTTTCGGATATTGGCAAAGGCTCTTACCACCCCCATAGTGCCTTTTTTAGGCAAGGCTCAAAAGACAAACCCACCTCCATAGGTATCACAAGGGATAAGAAACTAAGAGTAATGCTGCTCAATGCCAGAAGTCTAAACCTCAAGATGTGCGCACTCAAAACTCTCCTTAGCATGGAGAACATCAATATCTGTGCAGTAACAGAAACCTGGTTCAAGGCTCCCGAGAGCACCCCAGCACTACCAGGTTATACCTCATACCATGTTTTTCGGCCCCAAAACTTGGACCGAACTACAAAAGGAGGGGGAGTAGCAATATTCGTCAAAGATACCCACACTTCCAGGTTGGTGGCACAGCACGAAGCATCAGAGACTATCCATGTGCAACTAACAGTGGGTAAAACTGCTTTCCAGTTTATAGCCTGCTAAAGACCACCCTCCCAAAGCCAGGAACCCCAGTCGGCCTTCCTGAGAACACTGGAAAATATGAAGGTCTCCCCAAACACCATTATATTGGGTGACTTCAACTGCCCAAACATAGACTGGGAGCATTACTCTAGCTCCAACACCCTAGCCCAAAGGTTCCTAGAATTTATAAACTCAAATGCTATGGAACAGCTTGTTACCACTCCCACAAGAGGGGAAAACATACTGGACCTGATCATCACCAACATGGGGACTCTATGCTCCAGACCAGAAGCGTATCCCTCACTGGTAAGATCAGACCAAAAACTAATCTCACTAGATATTCACATTCCGACCCGAGCCCCTGCCCAGAAAACCACAGTGAAAAATTTCTCTAAAGCAAATTTCACACTCCTCAAAACTGAGGTGGAATCCTTCAAAGCCCCCGGGCCTGTGGAAAATACGGCCCAGACTGCAGAATCCTTTATAAACGCATTCTATGAACACCTTCAGGAATACATGGATCATGCAATCCCAAACAAAACCAAGACCCAATCCTCCAAAGGCAGGCATCCTGTCTGGTGGACCCCAGCCATAAACAAACTATACAATAGAAGGAGGAAGTGACTACATGATAGAGCAAAATCCCAAAAATGGAAGGCATCTCTGATCAGTATTAGCAAAAAACTACGGGCACTCATAAAATCGTCTAAGGCCAGCTTTGAGAGAAAAATTGCACAGGACACTAAGGATAATCACAAGGCTTTCTTTAGTTATGTTTGGAACCTGGGTGGGAATTCCCAGATATGCTCAGAATTAGTCCAAAATGACAAAAAATACACCAAACCCACAGACATTGCCAACATCCTAGCTGACAGGTTCAGCGCAAACTTATCCCCCACTTCCCCACCAAAAGGGCAAATATCTATCCCAGCAGAGTGCTGCCCCCCTGACATCTCAGATGCTCAGGTAAGAGCCACCCTCTCCAAAGCAAAAAACACAGTATCAATGGGACCAGATGGTGTCCCGGGCTGCATCCTACATGAACTCCAAGAAGAACTAAACCCAAACATAAAACTACTGTTCAATCTCAGCCTTACTACAGGATATGTACCCAAAGAGTGGCATACACCAACAGTGGTCCCTCTCCACAAAGGTGGTGCCTCAACAGATCCTGGAAACTATCGCCCCATAAGCCTGACTAGCTTGGTCTGCAAAGTTATGGAAAGGATCATCATGGACCTCATAAATAAACATATTGGGGACCTACAGACACCGGATCCTACCCAGTTCGGCTTTGTTAAGGACAGATCCTGCCTCTTAAACCTGGTCAATTTCTTTGAAACTGTAACCAAGGCCATTGACAAGGGGAAGGTGGTCCACACAGCCTACCTTGACCTCGCAAAAGCCTTCGACACAATATCCCACTCGGGCATTATAGATAAGCTCACCAGCTTAAATATAAATCCCTATGTCACTAGATGGGTTGCAAACTGGCTCAAGGACAGAACCCACATGGTTAGAATTGCTGGAGCCATGTCAGACTCCAAACCAGTTACAAGTGGCATCCCACAAGGCTCAGTCCTGGGACCTCTCTTGCTCGGTATATATTTCTTGGAGGTACAGGCCAACATGGAAGGACTGTGGCTGACCAAGTTTGAAGATGACTGCAAACTGGGCGCCATAATCGACTCTCCAGCCGACACAAACATCCTACAAAAGGGCCTCATAGAAACAGACAACTGGTGCCAGAGCCATGGCTTTAAGCTAAACGCCAAAAAGTGTATAGTCATCCCCTTTGGCAAAAACAAAGTGCCCACAAATTACCACATAGATGGTAATCCATTAAGTATGGAAGAAGTAATTAGGGACCTGGGGACCCAAGTTGATAGCAATCTCTCATTCGACAACCACATGGCCGAAGTGGTTAGAAAATCATTTTATATAGCCCACCTAATCATGAAGGGATTCACATCTAGATCAGGGGAGGTCATCGTGCCTCTTTACTAATCCCTTATCAGGCCCATAATTGAGTACAATGCCCCTTTTGGGATGTACCTTACCAGACACCTGCAGCAACTGGAAAGACCCCAAAAGTACCTCACCAAGAGGATCAAAGGGCTCGAACAGATGCCATATGCTGCCCGGTTAACAAAACTCCAGCTTTACTCAGTGGCATACCACCTGCTCAGAGGCGATCTGTGCCTGATGTATAAAGCCATGTCCAACCCGGAATTAATGGACATGCTGCACCTCAGAAAATCCAAATCCCATCGAGCTACGTGCTCGAGAGACTTGAACCTCAACACTGAAATAAATAGGACATGCTGGAGGGACAGATTCATAACCCAGCGGCTCCCTTCACTCTGGAATAAAATCCCAGTCCAGGTTAGGCAGAGTCCCTCACTGACTCTCTTCAAGAGGAATCTTGATGAGTGGATGGGAGATCATAGATTTACTCCAGGTATCACTTCTGTGTCAGATGCACAGTATACTAACCTCGAAAAAGGGCATAGCAAAATTCATTTTAAAATAGGTGGCGAAAGCCAAACACACTCTGGCTAGGCTTGTAAATGCCCTAGGACAGATAGCCTAGTATGAACCTATGAACCTATATATATATATATATATATATATATATATATATAAATATATACATTATTTATATATATATATATATATATATATATATATATATATATATATATATATATATATATATATATATATATTGCTAATCTTTGCTTCCAAGGCAGGGCAGGGAAGTTTCTATCTGGTCAAGGGTATTTGGATTAATAAAGTCCAGGAATCATTGTGCTTGTGAATTTGAGGCAGTATATGTTTCTCTGTCTATAGAGGGGTAGTTAAAGTCTGCCATGAGCAGGGTATTTGGTTAGCTGGTGAGTGTCTCCAGCCAGGCTTGATATGAGCTATGGGATTCCTGGGACATAGAGGGTGACCAATTGCTTGCTAGGATATGGTATGCAACCTTGTCTAAGGTGATTTTTACATGGAAAATCTCCAGGGCATCATTCTGTTTAACCAAAATGGAGGTAAACTTGTTAATGTAGATCAAGATGTCTCCTCCTTTTGTCCCTTCCTGTGTAGTTGATGGTCTAAATGTGTGGAAGGCACTGAAGCCTTGCACTGCCAGAATACATTCTGTGGTGTTAAACCATGTCTCAATAATGGCACAGATGTCTATATTCTCCAGAGTTAAGAGAGATTGTAGGGTGTAGAGTACCTTTTTAGGCTCCTAGCACTGAGCAGTAACACCTTTAGGTTTCTTTAAGTTTTATGTCAGTAGATCAATACAGTATTGCATAAAAAAGGCTCTGGGGGGCTGGATAAAGTATTGGTCAATATTTGGAAATGTAGTGTTTGCAAAGCAATGTGGTTTGTTTACAATGTCTACCATGTTGACAAATATTGAATACCCCTAGAATGACACCAGAAACTGACCCAGTTATTGAAGCCAATCATCTTTTCTTCCTACTGTGGCATCATCCTTGCAGGTAGAATGCTGCTCAGTGTAAGGCATATACTTGACTAGTACATATTCTGAGAGATCAATAATGTCTCTCTTCATATAGTCCAGGAAGGTACATCTCAGCTCATTTACACCCACATGAACTATGATAGAATTAAACTGCTAGCTGTGGATTAGTAACTTGAGGGAATATGTATCTCGGTGGATCCTGGCTCCTGATAAGCACCTAACCGTTATCTTCTCCTTCTTTGGTCTGGTGAGTGTGGCAGTTGTGTGTCATACAATGGAGTCTGTTGTGAAAAGGGTCCTGGGTAATGTGCTTGCTTGCCTTATAAGCTTTGTTCTTGGGGGTCCACTGGGTATAAGCAAAATGAGTGGTGTTTGGTCTTGCTTTGCTGAGCGCTTTTGAGATTACTGAGGATAGGCATTGCCATTTATGTTCTTAGGAGGTCTTTGAGGTTTAGGAAGATTGCTTTGTAGTACCTCAGCATAAGTTGCTCTATGTGTGTGGTGGACACTATGTATGATGGAGGCAGTGTGTGCATTCTTGACAGCCTTGTTTCTATGCAAGATTTTTGCCTCCAATGAATTTGTGTATGTACATCATTTGCATACTGTGCTTGCTTCTTTAAGGAGTAAATGGTTGTCTGTGAACATGAGATAATTGCTACATTGACTCAGGATGCCCTTATCAAGCAAGCCAGCAATTGAGACATTTGGAAATTGCATATCCATGTTGTCCAAACTTGAATTTGGGTGTGTTACTATAGGGCGAGTGCCAGGGAAGTTTCCTAAGGTGGTCTCTGGGGTTTGGTACTAGACTAGGTTAGACAGTGCTAAGATATAATGGTAGTGCAATTCAACCCACAAACTAGTTGCTCTAAGCTTGTCTCCACACAATGGCTTTGTTTTAGCCTCACCAGGTTATAGTGTTCAGTACTAATGGTAGTTTTGCAGATAAACTTTGCTATCCGCAAGTTTGCATCTATGCAGGACACTACTAACCCCTACTGCACAGTAGCAGCTTTGAGAAAATGATCCAAATTTATACCAGCAGAAAAAAATGAAAAACTAGGTAGTAATCCCTTTGGCCAATAAACAACTACCCTTTAAGCCCTTAGGAAGTGCTTCCTAATTCAGATAGGCCCACTAAACACCTCCTACCACAAGATGAATGATCCTAGTGCTTTTAATGTAACATTACAACAAAAAGGAAGCACGCAAGTACAATGTAACAGCAAAAAAAAAAAAAAACGTATTCACTAGCTAAATCACAGATCTACAAAGCAATTGCAATGCAAACCATATTAGCAGCCAACAGAGAAAAAGAGACATTTTTTCAATAAATACACTTTTATATGCTCTAATAATGCCAGGAAACAGAATAATTATATAAAAGTGCAATTTAACAAGTGTAATGACTTATCTTCTGTATACAATATACTACTCAGCTGAACATAACTCAGCAGAGCAAAGCAAAGCTTTAGGCTGTTAACTATACTGTTGAAAGCAACATTGACTTAGTCCTTTAATAATGACTGTTGTGATTCTAAAATTATTGTCAAGCACAGTTACTTTCAGATGTGCAGCTAAGATGAAGTGTAATAAAAGTAATTACAGGGCAATACATCTATACTTAGGCCGTTATGGCTAAGAATAATATTTAAACCTCTTGTCAGGTTAGACATAAGGAAGCAGCGCAATATGATAGAAGATCATTCAGAGGAATACAAATTAGAAATACGACACAGTAGTAAAACTTTATTAGCTATACTTGGTACTATATCAAGTAACATGATGTATTATGAATTCAAGGCTGCTCTACCAATCAGTGGAGTGAGGTATGATGGTTAGGTAAGGGGAAAAAAGAGTAGATCTAAATGGTAGGTGGGCATTTACTCCCTATATATTTATATTACTGAATCCACTATGTTATAGTCTGAATTGAAGATATGTAGGTGAAACTATTCACCTGAGCACAACTGAGGAAATTTAGCAAAGGCATTACAGTTTGAGACAACATAGATGCCATACCTAACAACCATGCTCTAACATAAAACAATCAGTTGGCAGATACATGCAAGAAACAAACTGTTTAAGTCAAGTGCAAGGAATTATTGTGATTTCCAAATTAATGCTTCAGAAAGACAAATATTATAGCAGGGCCAAAAGGGGCTTAAACACATGCATAGGCAATAGAAGTAAAACATGCTGTTTGCATTGCATAATCCTGCAAGAAAGACAGGATGTTTATGCCTAAAGTCTTTTATTCACTGCCAGAGAATGAATATATGCTATTACACAAACTGGGGGGCACAAAGCAGCAGTAGTTGTTAGAGTAGTATTACAATCCACTGAGAGTCCATGGATAGAAAGCTACAAGTACATAATTGACTTTTCCTGCAATTCTATGTAAGCAATAATGCCCGACAGGGTGTGTGTTTATGTGTAATTAATGCACACCCAGGGGTGTTATGATCCCCAACTCCACAGGCAGATGCCTCTGCACACCTGGAAAGGCATTAATTAGATATTAACACACACCCTGGAGTGCATTACTGTGCTTAGAGAATGGGTTCTCTGTAAAACTACTGTGTTTTACTTACTTATTTTCTAAGCACTATATTATTTTTTTGTATATTTTTGATGTAAAATAGTTCCTCTGCTTAATGTTTCAAACTTTCTGTATTATATGTTAATGGTGTTGGAGGAAGCATTTTACATCAAAACTGTATAAAAATAATATAGCACTCAAAAAGAAATAAGTAAGTAAAATACAACAATTTTACACACAGCCCATTCTTTTTCATACACAGTCACTTCTACTTTCATACATGCATTCACTCACACAAGATCACTCTCACTCTCTCTTGAACTCTATCTCTCATACACACACACATACACACACACACACACACACACACACACACACACACACACACACACACACACACACACCAGGATTTAATCAACTCTGTGCAGGCACCGTATAGAGCCTACAAGGAATGTATCCATGTACACGGCCATGGTCCCCTTTTGGCAGCTTGCCATGCATATTAATGATGGCAGCTGCTGAGGGAGAGCTGAGGAACACAGATATTGAATCAGTGTTGTCTTTTTTTTTAAATGCATGTCTGTGTGGCGCAGCACTGAGCGCAGCAATGCCAAGCTGTGGTCACATGTAGACAGCAGACACCTTCAAATATCTAAAAATAGAAACTGAATATAATTAGTAAGCATAATGACATTTTATATGTTTCATTTATTTATTTATTTATTTAATTTGGTGTTTGTGGAGTACGGGCTACATCTAAGCCGAGCTGAGCTCATACATTCATGGCAGACACCTGCCAGACATCTAAAAATAGAAACTGGATGTAATTAATTATTTATTGGCGTGCTTAAGCATGTTTGCATGGTGCGGTGTGTTGCTCAGCACTGCTAACAGGTAGCTCAATGGTATATGTGAATGTATACTGGATTTCTTATTATCCATGTAGCTTAATGGGTAGAGTTATGGCTGCATGTATAGTAGGTCCAGGGTTCAAATACATGGAAGTCAGAAGTTGCCTGTATTTTTGTTGCACACATTATGGACAAAATTTTAAAATATGGCTCTGCTGTGCTCTGCACAACTGTGTTCAAACATGCTGAGCACTGCATAAACATGGTAAAGGCCGCCAATGTTCGTGTCGTGCTCAGCTTCACTAAAACCATGAATGTCCAGGTTTACTCGCTGCTCAGCTCTGCTTGGCTGGTTTGTGTGCTGCTACACAATGCAGCAGTTTCTTGAATGTTACTCAGTGATGTGTAAGATTGGGAAAACAGCCTATATAAAACATATTAGGCAATAATTCTGCAGAAACCATTGGAGGTTATCATCTGTTGATATGGCTGGTAGTGTTGGAGAAGGTGTGAGCTTTTGGGTGCAACAGTGAGGTATTCAGGAATCCAGGGTCATGGTTAGGCTCCTTATAAAAAAAAAAAACATGAGGATAGGCTGCTGCAGGGCAGTTTCCAGGGTGCAGAGTGTAAGGTGGAGGCCTGGGACTGGCTGGTCAGAGAACTCACCAGTGTTACTTGTCTCCCCTGCATTGGTGAGCAGTGTCATCACCACCGTGATGATGTGGAAAAATGAAAGAGGGAAACCTTGTACACCTGGATCCAAGAAGCAAGGGCAGTGAATGCCCCACAGGAAGTTAAGTACTTTTCCCTCTGTTTTACCAATATGTAATCTGAATGCCTGCAAAACTGGTATGCATAATGGTGTACTTCTCTCCCAACAGCTGCAGCTGAGAGTACTCACACTGTTGAGTCTGATGCTGGATGTTTGGCCAGTTTGCACTATGGTGAGTATGGATGTATTATGCCAACTCTAGTGCAATAAGCAAGAAAGAGTAAAGCATTAACTGCAATAAAGTATATACGATAAAGTCTGTAGTGCAATAAAGTTGGAATTAGAGCTGTAGTGCAATAAATGAATAATGTCAACCATAGTTCAATAAAAACAAGAAACAATACCAATAACAGCAAGGAAAATGGTGTACATCAGAATTGTCTTGTCACAACTATTGCAGTAGAACTGTATGCATTGAGTCTGTAAGGTAAGGTTGCTGCAGTCAAGTATAATACTGCAATAGCTGTAGAATGCAAATCTAATGTCTGCAAACTATACTGCTTAACTCAAAGCACTGTTCAAGGCTTTCTCTAGGCCAATACAGGTCACATAATGCTCTGTCTTCCACAGACATCAGGTAATAAAGGTATATGGGTGAGGTAGCACACTCCATGGCCATATATTGTGTGTGTGGACTTTACAGATTTTGCAAAACAATAAGAATAATATGTGTTCACCTGTATTGTTGAAAATGAAATAAAGTTGTAGTAATATATGCAGTATGGTTGCATACCATGCATGTGTGTTCTATTGGCACTGCAGTCTAGTAAAACACTGTAACAATACTAGAATTCTAGAGGAAAGTCCTATAAGCTATACTGCACAATTTATAGCATGTTTCCAGGTGGTCTCCAGCAAGTATCAGTCACCCTGTAGTCAGTAGTGACTCAGTAGCTAAGTCTGTTGAATTCCTAGTACACTATACATTTTGCCACACACAGTCCTAGGCTCGAATCAAGTGCTGTGTAGCACTACATTTTCAGTAGCAGTCACGTAATACTCACAATTTCCCTTTCCCCAAGAATACAAAGATATTATAGGTGAGTTAGCCTATATTATGTGCAGATATTGTAATTAGATCTTACAGAATGTTGCACTCAATGACAAGAATGTGTGCATCAGCATTGTTGATTCAGAAATAAAACTGTGTAATCCCAGTATGGCTACATCCCTTGCATGTCTGTATTATGCTGCTGCAGTCAATTATTAAATTATTTGCAAATGTTCCCTGCAGTCACAGCTAGTGAGTTCTACTCTCATGCCTCCCAACTAAGCCGTGACGGTTGTCTAGTTTAATTACTGTACACAAACATGTGTCTCAAGTGTCATGGTTTCTCATAATGTAATTAGAATTGACTATTCCATCTGTCACATTTACCAGATAAATTATTACCTGGAATGCAATGTATTACCAAATCTGTGTACAGAACACCCTGGTAGTTATATATGTTCACATTATGTGAAAACGTTCTGAGTAGTTATGTAGCTGCATTTGTTAGTACTTAGCCTTTATTGTCTCATGCTGTCAGCTTGGGAGGTATGTACGTGTTACTACAGCTATAGGAAAATTGTAATCACTGCTGTCAGTACACACCTGTGGAAGTATGTATGATCAATGTTGTCAAGGATATCATCTGCAATGTCACTAATGGAATGTTTTTCTCACTCTCTCCCCTCCCCTTATCTTAATTTATTCATTATTGTAATGTATTATTATGATTTAATATTAACATTTTTTTAAATTAACTATATTTTGGAAAATGTGGTTGATTATTGTTATGTTTTATTATGATTCAATATTAAGATATTATTTTAAACTAACTTTTTTTTGACCATATGCTTTACTTCACACTAGCATGCTGTTACCACACTGACTGTTATGTTACATTATGTTTGGTTGCACATAATACATATTTGGATTAATAAATATGATGCTCCATTCTGTCAATATTAACTGTAACATATTGTATTACCTCATGTCCCACAGCACGCCAAGGTAGGCCGGTCCCAACTGATGCTCTTACCTTGCCTCAGCTGGCCATGGCACCAGTTTCCAGCACATCTGCGACTCAGACCTGTGGTGCTCCCTCTGCTGCTCCTGCACTACCTGCAGCGTTGGGTGGTACTGCATCAGGGGATGGAGCTCAGTCCCCCTCTGGTGTGGTAGCAAAGGGAGAGTGGTCACCCGTGATGAGCTACTGGTCCTGGTGCACAGGCTAGTCCACTGTGGCTATGATTAACACCTGCACTGGATTGAGGGCATGTGGGCCGGCCTGGTGGGCAGCATTGTCCTGGTGCCCAGCATCCAGCACAGCCACCCACTTGGGGCAGTGAAGGAGCGGTGCTGAAGATCACATGGGTGGGGATGTGAGTCACACTGCTGCTGTCCAAAGGCACATGGGACTTGGATTCCACAATACCTTTCCCCATCAAAGGTGTTCACCCACCTCATGTGTCACACACTATCCCAGTCTGCTGTCTTGTCTGTCTTGTCTGCTTGCAAATCATCCTCTCCTACCCAGTTACCTCCCCCATATGTACCTATGTCTCTTCCCCAACATTCCACTCTCACCTTAAAAAAAATGGACACCTGTCCAAAAAAAAAGAAAAAAAATATTTCCCATACATAGCTCTCCATTTTACACATGTCAACTGGACACATATAATTTGGTCTATTTGGCATAACAATGCAGTTATGTTGTACTCACCCCTTTCTCTCTGTGCTTTGATAATCCAAATTCATGTATAAATCTGACAAACTGCACAGTTGTTGCTTTACAAGAAATGGATAGCTATGGTTCTTCCTACACCCTACCTGCATATCCCTCCCTGCCTTTTAATATGTTTTTCCCCCCTGCTTGCCCCCATTTCACCACTTTCATATCTCCCTTTTTTCTTTTCTTTATATTGTTTTAACATGGAGCTGTGCGGCCTGCTGCTTTGTGCAACTTTGCTTAGCAAACGTAAATAGAGCTATAATGAGTATATCTGTTTTTAACATTGTAAGTCACATGTACAAAATAAATACTTCTGCCATGTTTTGAACCCAAGCCGAACACACCTGCTGCATGTTGCATTAATCCACCATGCCATGCAGCTATTAATTAAAACAGGTGGTTTAAACAAAACATAGTAATTGGCAATTACCAATTACAGTCATTAGGCGTGTTTCAGCAGAGTTACACTGCACTGCACAAACTGGAATAAACAGTAATGGAAAAAATGGGAGTGCACCTTGGATTTAGCGCAGTAGTAGACTACTAGACAGCCAAACACATGATAATGGATGTAACTGAGGCATGTAATAGGAGGTAAATGTGCCCTTTTATCAGCAACATTTAGAAAGTCACTTGCTAAGGCATTCATTGCAAAATACATATTTAACTGGGACTCGGGTACAGAAATACATCCATATAAAGCCATGCACATACTGATCGATGTAGAAAATGTTTGTCACAACCTGTATGTGTGCACATATATCTTGCAAGTACACCAGCTGTAGCAGTGACTCAGTAGCTCAGTCTGTTAAATGACTTGCATACAGTACATTTTGCCACACACAGTCCTGGGTGCAAATCCAGTGTTGTGCTGCATTTCAATTACATTATTGTGAAGACAGCAATGAATGGATCACAAATACACAAAGCATTGCAAATGGATTAACCGCTTTTCAGTGCATGAAGTCAAAGGCCTGCAGGTAGGGACACACTTCACATATCCGTATAGCAGTACAATATGTCACCTAGTACTCTGTTATTGACACAGTTGTCTAACATCCGTACCTTAAACACATGCCTTAATTGGAGTGTAAATGGTACCCTCACCCTGGAACTGCCTCTGTAACAGGGCTGACATAGCTGACACAGATACACCTATAGCTTGTACTCCAAAGTGTTCACACTCTCTGCCTTTGTCTACTACCTGCAGCAGCAGCTGCAGCCTTTGGTACACACAGCTCTATGTAAAGTTTTCTGGTACAGACCTACCCTCTATGATGATGTTGTCTCATCACCCCAGTAGTGTCCATCTCAACAGCTAAGAAAGGGGCCCAGGTCTACATGAAGGCCTTACATATTGCACAGTACTTACATGTCATTGGCTGCAACTAGCATTTCAGAACTACAGATTGGTTTAGAGGTAATCATCCATTGATGGGAAGCATGTTTAAAAGGCAGGCAGCTGGCTATGTGGAACCATTATGTATAAGACCTTACTCACATAGAGCATGCCTTTGTACAGGACACACAGTTCAGCAGATGAGTACTGCACTCTAGCAAGTATGTAACTGTTTTTTGTGTAAAACAGGATTCAGATGGGAGGATAGAGATATGGGGAATAGCAACACCATCTGCTGAGAATCCACGTGGCTGTGCACAGTCATCCTTCCATAGTGGCAGTACATCCAGCACTACAGAGGGGAGTGTGCTGTCTACACCAAAGCATGACAGGCCATGGGCTCATGGTTCTGGGTGGTCCTATGAGGGACACAGTCCCAGCAGACAGCAGTTACCATCAGGTACTAGCACCACTTCTGACCTTGGGCATGGAGGTGCCAATGCAACTCCTAGCAGAGCTAGTTCACATGTTCAGGGCTGGAGGCAATAAAGATATTATTTTTGTTCTGTTGGGTCCTGCATATATTCTACATATATCTTACATTTGCTAATAGACAAACAGCTACTAATTGTTTTTGAAGTTTCTTGCATCTATTCTTGCATCTTGGGTGCAGCCCCACTCTGTTCGTCCTCACTACACTGAGGCTCACTTCGCATCTCCACCCACCCCCATATCATTTCCTTTATACCTAACCATTGTTAACACCCACTCTGCACCTTACTTCCCCTTCCTATTCTCCACACAAACCAGAATTAACCCCTCCCCTCTCCCAACTATGCTAGCAAACTATTACTTCTCCTTCCACTACCCACATTACTCCTACTCCCCTACTTAAATATCACCTAAGCAACACACTCACACATACCTACCAGCAAAATAAAGCTACTACTAACTCCCCAATCACCAATTTCAGTCTTCTAGCACTCAATACTCTTACCAATCATTGCTTTCTCTCGTCGTCGTCGTGTCTTTCAGCTTTTCCCAGGTAGGGGTCGCCACAGCATAACTCCGGTCCGCTAATGATTGGCAGTAGATTTTTATGTGCCAAGTTGCCAGCTCTGACGCACAACCTTCAATGAAGGTACGCCCATTCACGTATGTCTCCACACAGAAGACACTCTAGCTGAGAACTGAACAGGACAACGTCTTACTATGAGGCGACAATGCAACCGCAGCACCACCACCGCAGTCACATCATTGCTTTCTCTACTACTCATTTTCTTGTACTACCTCCATTACTCCTTCACACTCTCACCTTACTTAATATCCAGTTATCTCCTATTCTCAAAGTTCCTACAATACCTCATACTAGTGATACCTCATCTTCTTATCATTCATTTTCTATTTTCACTTTTTCACTTCTATCTTTTCTAATGAAACTCCTCTTCCTAAAATCAAAATTCCCCCCAGCTACACCACATTCCCTAAAAATAAAACAAAATATTTTATCTTTAACTTTTACAAATATAACTGCCACTACTACTCTAATGTTCTTCTACTTGCATGAGATATTCATCCCAATCCAGGTACCACTCAACACAACTCCACTGATAATTATATTCCCACTAACCTATATACCTCTGCCCCCCTCCCCCAGACAAACAAATCTCCTTTTACTCAATAAATCCCACTATACTCACATCAAATTCTTTTTTCCTCAAACCTGTACCGACTAGTTACATCAAACCCTACTTTCTAAACTCAAACCTTGCTCAGCTGCTACCGACAACATTCCTTCCCTTTTCCTTCAGTTAGCTGCTTACTCTCTTACTCGCCCTGTATCTATCCTAATCATCCGCTCCATTTCAGAGTCCAAAGTCCCTTCCATATGGAAACAATTCTTCACTCTACCAATACATAAAGGAAGTAACTCCTCAGGCATCACTAATTTTAGACCAAATTGCCATCCTCTCTCCTCTCTCTAAACGTCTAGAAAAATGCATACATAAACAATTTATGCACTACTTACTCTCTGAAAATCTGCTTACACCTACTCAACATGGTTTTAGACCAAAGCATATTACTATCACTGCACTATCCTTCCTAAATACTATAGCCCTTGCCAGAGATAATGACAAACTTGTCTCCTGCCTCTTCTTAGATCTCTCTAAAGCTTTTGACACCATCTCTCACCCTCTCCCTCTGCACAAACTAACCAACCCTAACTTCTCCCCTACTGTTGCATGGTTTTCCAGCTACCTCACTGACAAACCTCAAGCAGTGAAGTGGCAATCTTCTCTTTCCCCTCCTCTCCCAGTTAAAATGGGTGTCCCTCAGGGTTCCATCCTTGGTCCACTACTTTTCAACATTTTCACTAATCTTCTTTATTCTTCCTGTCCTCAGACATCACTGCTCCAATATGCTGATGACTCTACTGTCACTACTACTGCTGACTCTCCCTCCAAACTAATCTCTACAACACAGACTTCCTTTAACTCAGTAGAAAACTTGCTCTCTGATAACCAGCTTATCCTTAACCCCAAAAAAATGTAGCTACTGATTTTTCTTCCTAAAAACTACAACTAAAAACTACAATCACATTAAATCCACTTTCACAATCCTGTCCCTCAGTAACACACACATCAAGGTGGAAACTAGCACTAAATTCCTTAGTGTCATCATTGAAACAACTTAATTTCGATCTACACATTAAAAACTGTATCAAGAAAACTCATCAGAAACTAGGGCCCCTCTACCACTACAAAAAATTTCTCACCAGTGAAGCTAAAGAAACTCTCTTTTATGCATACCTCCTAATCAGTCTATTTTATGGCTCTCAAATTCTTACTTGTCTCAACTCCACACTCCTTGCCAAACATGAATCTACCTACAACAAGATAGCCACATTTGCAGCACATCAAACTTACAAGTCACATCATTGTCTCTCACTCAAACACCTTAACTAGCTTGAACTACCTCACCAGCTTCTTCTCCAGCAACTCCAGATAATCCACTCCATCCTTTATCAACCTTTTACTGTCCTACCCTATCATATGTCATCTCCCACTATTCATCTGCTAGATCCCTCTGGAGCACTAACCTAGATCTGCTACAAATCCACAAACCTAAAACTGAGAAAGGACATATGCTCTATAGCTATAATCCTTCCAAGGCATGGAACAAACTCCCACTAAAGATCAGGTCACTCAAGCAACTTAGTCAGTTCAAGCTAGCCACTAAAGAATACCTGTTAAGCCAATAGACCTGCCTCTTTACCCACCCCCTTAAACAACTTATCAACCCTAACTGCACACATCTATCTGCTCCCAACCTATGTAACTTTCTCTAACTCTCTAGACCTTGTCTCACATTAACTTCTCTATCCTAAGCACATTACATAATTCTTATCATAATAATGTAAGACTTTACATCTGGTGACAAAACTATTGTTAGTCCTTCTGAATGATGTAGGATTCTAAATCTGACAGATATGATTAGTTTACTGTAATAAATCCTTGTTTTTCATGTATATGTTGCTTTGAATATTTTCTGTAAACCAGCAGTTGATTGTTTACTTATTTTTTTTAAATAATAATCTGTAGAATATGTAGAGCTTTTCTCCCCAGACCCCTGCTGAAAAAGAGCTACTTTGCTCAGTCGGACAAACCCAGTCAACAAATGTAAAATAAATAAATAAATAATAAACTGTCAACTCTACCATGTACAGTACACAGATGTCCAACATATACATGTGTAGGTCTAGCATTAAGCTTGACTGTGTACATGCACACACTCATACACCACTGTCAAATTCAGGTCACCTACAGACACATACAGCACCTCTCTATGGTCCATCTTACATGCTCCCCCAACTCACACACATACTGTCTACTGTTTGGGCTAGCTTAGACCTCCTGCATCCCCACACAACACCCTGTGCAAGTGATGATACCTGTGCCTTGTCATGTTTAACGTTGTTGCAGGGAAATGCCGCTATGTGTCTGATGCAAAGGTGACTATATTACTTAACATGTGGTTCACCATGCCAGTTGTAATAGTTGAGAGATGCTGTATGCTGGCATTTGTCACATGTATGCCATATTCATTTGTGTACCTTATGTTGTCCTTATGTTGCATGTTGTTTAATTGGCTGTATAGTTACACAATGACAGGTGTGTCGCTGGCCTGTATATGTTTCTGTTACAGCAGTCTGTCGGGATAACCTATAGAAATGCAATGGAAATAAAGCAGCACAGGATAGCATGTCAGCACAGTGGACTTATGTCATCAGCAAGGTATAGCACTATAACTGCATGGCTCCATAGTTTTGTATGTGTATAACAGGCTAACAAAGACAATGCTGACATTCAGAATACTCATGCATCCCTAATTTTTGAGAAGGTTTGCTACCCTTCATGAGTGCCACCATGGTTTTGATGGAGATGATGTTTCTACATATGTCCTGTGTCCAGTACTAACAGTTGCCCAGCAACAGTTTTGGATGTTGTGTTGCGCATCCCAATGTATAACATGCACATGATGTGTGTCACAGCAGTTGTGTGGATGGCATGCATGAGGGGCCTGATTCATGTAGGGTGCACTGCCTGTGTTACATACTTGTCTCACCAGCATGTATTATACATACACTGATGTGGGTGTGTAGCACAGGTGACATGTGTTACTCCTGTCATGGATACATGGGAGGTACACAGTGGGAACTGACACATCCCTGTATGAAGCCATACACATCCCCTCCAAAGCATTTTGGAGACAGACTACACATGTGCGGTCCTGACATGGACTCCATAGGACATGTTCTCTACAATGTTTATTGGTGTACCTTGGAACCTGTGTAGCTGCTACAGTCATATGATATGCCTGTATAGTGATATGGCAAGGGTGCCATTGCACACAATGATAGCTGTGATGACTGCCACATTCAGCATAAAAGTGCCAGTCTGGGATGTGCATCCCAAACCTGTCAGTATTGGTTGTACAACAGTGAATACATCCACATCTTTCTGACCAGTGACAGTCGAAGGCTACAGTACTCTCTGTGTTTACTCTATACATCCTGTGGTTCCATAACATGTTGTAAAATGCTCTAACAGGCTCACAAAAACACATGGCTACATTAAGGCTAGCACTACTTCCATTCAGTGTGTACAGGACACACCAAGGCACACATGTAGGGCAGGTTGGCTGTATGTAGGTGTGTACACTTACCTATGTAATGGTACATACTACAGATCACAGTCTGCTAGTACTATCATTTTAGGACATATGATGCTTGATATATGCAGGCCTTGTGGTCAGTCCTTTGGGGGGCCCACATCACCCAGTACAAATAAAACACTGCAAAACCCTACATAAATCTAGGTTACCAAGGTTATGCCATATGGATATAACCACATGCACCAAGTGGGCTGGGGTGAGATTAAACCCCCTACCTCTCTAGTCTTATATACTACAGATGATGGTACTTACTGCCATGTCTTACATCTGACATTACATAGTCAGCTGGCAGTCTTAAGGTGGCTTTCATCATCAGACCTTGCAGAAGAGGGCAGTGTAGAGGCTAGTAGCCAGTGGGCTGGGGTGAGATGAGAACCCCTACCTGTCTAGTCTTATACACTATAAATGATGGTACTTATGGCATGTGCCATAGCTTACATCTGATATTAGACTGTCAGCTGGTAGCCTTAATGTGGCTGACATCATCAGGCCTTGTAGAAGAAGGTAATATAGAAGCTGGCAGCAAGTTACAGTGACAAAAACTGTATAACCATTGCAGATGGATAGCCCATCAGGGCATGTCCATTCATTTGTGGGGAGATACACACACACACACACACACACACACACACACACACACACACACACACAATGGGTTGGAGTGAGATTAGAACCCCTACCTATAGGGCCACAAAGTGTATAACCATTGCAGGTGGATCATGGGCATGTCCGCTTATTTGTAGGTAAATACAAATGCACTCTGACACACTCATGCCCCCAGTGGTTTGGACTGATATTAGAACCCATATCAATATAGTCTTATACACTATAGATGATGGTACTTATTGCATGCACCATGGCTTACATCTAACATTGCACTGTCAGCTTGTAGTCTTAAGGTGGATAACATCATCAGGGCTTATAGAAGAGGGCAGTTTGGAAGCTAGCAGCAAGTTAAAGGGCCAAAAATTGCATAACCATTGCAGATGGATAGTCCATGAGGGCATGTCCATTCATTTATAGGGAGATACACACACACACACACACACACACACACACACACACACACACACACACACACACACACACACACACTGGTGGGCTGGAGTTAGATTAGAGCCCCTACCTATCTAGTCTTATACACTATAGATGATGATACTTATCACTTGCGCCATGGCTTACATCTGATATCAGAAGGTCAACCAGTAGTCTTAAGCTGGCTGACAGCATCAGGCCTTGTAGAAGAGGGCAGTGTAGAAGTTAGCAGCAGTGCCAAAAATTGTATAACCATTGCAGATGGCTAGGCCATGAAGGCCTGTTCATTCATTTGCAGGGAGACACACACACACACACACACACACACACACACACACACACACACACACACACACACACACACACACACACACACCAACACAGTCTCTGCAGCAGTCACACACCAAGTGGGCAAGAGTCAAACTAAAACCTCTACCTATCTAGTCTTATACACTACAGATCATGGTACTTATTGCATGCACCATGGCTTACATCTGATTTTACATTGTCATGTGGTAGTCTTAAGGGGGCTGACATCATCAGGCTTTGTAGAAGAGGGCAGTGTGGAAGCTAACAACAAGTTACAGGGCCAAAAAAGGTGTAATTATTGCAGGTGGATAGCCCATGAGGGCATCTCCATTCATTTGCAGGAATACACACACACACACACACACACACACACACACACACACACACACACACGTGTGCATATGCACACACACACACACACACACACACACACACACACACACACACACACACACACACACACACACACACACACACACACACACACTCTCTGACACAGTTATGGACCAAGTGGGCTGGAGTGAGACTAAAACCCTTACCTATCTAGTCTTAAACACTATAGATCATAGCACTTATCGCATGTACCATGGCTTATATCTGGTATTACACTGTGAGCTGGTAGTCTTAAGCTGGCTGACATCATCAGGCCTTGCAGAAGAGGGCAGTGTGGAAACTAACAGCAAGTTACAGAGCCAAAATTTGTATAACCATTGCAGGTGGATAGCCCATGAGGGCATGTCCATTCATTTTCAGGGAGATACACACACAAACACAGACACACACACACACACACACACACACACACACACACACACACACACACACACACACACACACACACGCACAGTCATGGACCAAGTGAGCTGGAGTGAGATTAGAACCCCTACCTAGTTAGTCTTATACACTACAGATCAAAGTATATATTGCATGTGCAACACATTAAGTTTGCTATATGTATGACTGCAGGCACAGTACTTGTGCAGTAAACAACAAGGCCTGTGTTGAGCAGAATCTGTGGCCTGCAGTGTGATATTGCTTCTTACTGTTATCTGCATCTAGTATCCTAGCAGTGGGATAACTGTAATTATCCTAGCTATGTGTGTACAGTTACCAGTATGACCATATGTAGCTGCTTGCCGTTACATAGCCATCAACCAAAAAGATGCTACGAGTGGTGAACAAAAACAACTGGTAAGCAAACACCACATCTAAGGCCAATTTCCCATAGCAGTCAACAAAATAGACCAAATGTTCCAGTAATGATGAAATGTTTAATAACAGACAATAAATATCCACAGGCAGTAGGTAAGCGCTTTCGCTTGTCTCAATGCAGACTTTATCAAAACCAAAAGTGCTTATCTCCACACCCTTTTAAATAATCAACCCAATTAATGAAACAAAAGATTCTTAAAAAGACAAGACATGTTAAAAACAATTTTTTGTCATAACATTTTTTTTAGAAAATATATAACTAAAGTATCGAAGCCTTTTCAATTAAAATAGGCTTTACTGAAACATGTTCATTCATGCCAGGGGGCTAGCAAGCATTTAAACGGAGTTACCACTTCAACTCAGCCTTCTCAATTTGGATCGATCTGTTACCTTCCCTGACATTTTTGACAACCACTTCTAAAATACCAAATTTGAAGGCAGAAAACACCGGGCAAGTGTGTGTATGTTTAAAAAGGGCATAATTATAATTCTGAATATTAATAGCATGTAAATGCTCATATATTCTCTTCCTAATTGCCCTCTCCATCTTACCCACATAGTACCCTTTGCATCCCGTGCAAACACTCAAATAAACCACACCAGGAGTGTTGCAATTACCACCTGCTAAACTAACTTTCTGTGGGGGTACCCCCATCCACATCTCTGTTGCATTCACCATGTACCTACAGTAATTGCACCTTCCACATGGCCTCATTCCTCTATGATCCTTGGTTTTAATGGGGTGTTCCAACAAAAATTTTAGATTACCTTCCACCTTGTGAGAAAAGATGGGACCGTGACCCAATATGCTGACAAGTTCATTGTTACATTCTAAAATCACCCAGTTCTTATTTAAAAACTCTTTTACCTTTCTACCAAATGTTCCAAATTGGGTCACTATAGCTTGTGGGAATGCAAAACTATCTACTGAGTTGTGGACCTCAGAGTGACCCTGTCTTAAAATAAGTTTGTCCTGCCCAAACGTGGTTTAAACTTCGTCCCACAACCATCAAGGATTTCCAAACTAGTCTGTTGAACCCAGTTTTCGGGGTAACCTCTAGCAATAAATATCTGGCTTAGGTTTCCCAATTCCCTTTTCAGGTTATCTAGTGTAGAACACATCCTAGCCCCCCCTGATCATTTGCCCCCTGACCAAGTTTCTTTTCACATGGTGAGGGTGTTGACTGTTGTAGCTTAAAAAACAATTGGAATAAGTGGGTTTATGGTATACTGTGGTGGTAAAATTCCCCAGTTCCATATCCCTGGAAATATTAACATCCAGGTAATCAATACAATCCACGTTAAATTTGTGTGTAAACCTGAAGTATGGACAAACCTCATTGATATATTCAACAAATCGTTCAACTACAGGCTCCCTACATTTCAATAAAATAAAAATATCAACAAGGTACATACCATAAAATAACCATTCTTGAGCAAATCTAGATGTAAACACATGGTTGAATTCCCACCTTGCCATTACCAAGTTGGCACAACTTGCCCCAATTGCAATGCCTTTAGCTTGTCTATTATATTCATTCTTAATGGTGATGTAATTGTTAAAAAAAGTTAAAATAATAATTTTTATAAAGTTGATGTTCTTGAAAAATCTCCTTCATACAAACTTTTTCATAATGTGCTAGCATCAGGTGTAAAGGGGGGTTGAAAAGACTTTTTTTTCTTTAATCTGACCTGATTGCCCATGCATTCACTTTTCCCATTAAAAAGTATTTGGAAATTCAGTTTTCTTATATATAATTTAAGATCAATTAAAACATCAGAAATATCAGTTTTTGGCGGGAACAAACTTAAACCCTTTTTCAAATAATGAAAAATTAACTTCATTAATGGAAGTATCGGTATAGTTAAAAATGTTAACGCCATTTAAGCTTAACAGTTCACCCCCAAAACATGAAATAATCTGATTAACTTTACCAGAATTATCTAGTATCTGTTCTGTTCCAGTTGCTACAAAAGTTGGTCCGCCCCCCTCTGGGGCTGCCCTCTTGCGGTCTGTTGCCCCCTTAAAAAATTCTGCCTATTCCTGGTCTGATTAAGAATCCATTCTGATCTACTTAATACCAGGTAATCCTGTTCAAACACTTCATCCATCTTGTGGTTATGGAAGACTGTCTGAACATTAGCACCTCCATCTCAATATCATAACTTGAGGAACCCAGTATCCAAATCATCATTCCCTTCCCTGATGCCATCACCATTTACCCCAAAATGACACTTGGGAAGTGGGTAAGCTTCTTTTTATTTGTATTCAATGTCATCCCTTTTAAGCTTCTTAATTTTCCTAATAACATTATCTTTCACTTTCTCCTCAATGTTATTAAAAATGTTATCATATCTGGCTTCAAAACTTAAAAAACTGTTGTCATTTAAAACTTCAGTATTCAACATATTCACATCATCCAATAAAACTTTAATTCTGTCGTTATTAATTTTTATAATAAAGTGCAATAGTTCTAAGCCGTGTCTATTGAACATGGTTAGTAATTCGTCCACCTCTGGTTGCCCCATGGCCAACCCATTAAGAAACTTGTACATCCTAAGACCTTTAGGGACCCTTTGTAATCTTATGCACTCAGCAAGGTACGCATTATCAGTTTGTATGTTACGTACCTTGCTCATCTTAACTTCGAAGTCCCGAAGTTTGTGTTGAATGTCAGTTGGTTTACTTGATCGAGATTCATTGAAAAAAAATGGCTCGTTGCTCATCCATTGATTAAACCGTAACATACGGTTAGTATTATGTTGCAAACTTGCTGCCACGGTCTGACCACAGGGTATAATATTCTGTGATGCAGAATCTCCTAAAGGTTCCACACTGCAAGGAATACCATTCATAAAACCGAAAGTAGTCATTAATCCTGAAAGTGTGTGTGTGCCGTGCGCACCTGGGAGTTGTAGTTTGTCAAAAATAGTCTGCATCTGCTGACATTATTTTTCCAAAAGTGAAGTAAGTTGTCCTATCACTCCTTCAAGCCCTGAAACAGTTTTGTTATAGTTTAAACCCACCATTGGGTCAGAATTAACAAAACTGTCTGCTGCTCCATTTGGTTCCATTATACTAGTCAGGAAATACACCTCAAACCGGCAATGAAGGGAAATGCTCTCAGTGTACAAAAAACAAAACTCCAACAACCAAAACTGTCCTATGAGTGGTGAACAAAAACAACTAGTAAGCAAAACACCACACCTGAGGCCAATTTCCCACAGCAGTCCACAAAATAGAGCAAATGTTCCAGTAATGATGAAAGGTTTAATAGACAAATATCCACAGGCAGTAGGTAAGTGCTTTCGACTGTCTCAATGCAGACTTTATCAAAGAAAGAAGTGCTTATCTCCACACCCTTTTAAATAATAAACCCAATTAATGAAACAAAAGATTCTTAAAAAGACAAGACATGTTAAAAACAACTTTTTGTCATAAATTTTTTAAAAAAATATATACTTAAAGTATCGAAGCCTTTTCAATTAAAATAGGCTTTACTGAAACAGGTTCATTCATGCCAGGGGACTGGCAAGAATTTAAACAGAGTTGCCACTTCAACTCAGCCTTCTCAATCTGGTTTGACCAGATACCCCCCCTTACATTTTTGACAACCATTTCTAGAATACCAAATTTGAAACCAGAAAACACTGGGCAAGTGCGTGTATGTTTAAAAAGGGCATAATTATAATTCTGAATACTAACAGCATGTAAATGCTCATATATTGTCATCCTAATTGCCCTCTCCATCTTACCTATGTAGTACCCTTTGCATCCCATGCAAACACTCAAATAAACCACACCAGGAGTGTTGCAATTACCCCCTGCTAATCTACCTTTCTGTGGGGGTACCCCCATCCACATCCACATCTCTGTTGCATTCACATGTACCCACAGTAACATTTGGTGGTAAGGTGAGAGAGGTTTTAAATAAGAACTGGGTGGTTTTAGAATGTAACAATGAACTTGTCAACATATTGAGTCACAGTTCCACCTTTTCTCACAAGGTGGGAGGTAATCTAAAATTTTTGTTGGAACAGCCCATTAAAACCAAGGATAGTAGAGGAACGAGGCCATGTGGAAGGTGCAATTACTGTGGGTACATGGTGAATGCAACAGAGATGTGGATGGGGGTACCCCCACAGAAAGTTAGATTAGCAATTTGTATTATGACGTCCTTATCTTGGATCCTTTGAGTAACAGTATGGCTGTGTGATAGCGGAGATTTACTCACCATTATTAGAGTATGCCGGACAATACAGAAATCTACACACATTTCTGTATATAACACGGATGTATATATAACTGTAGCTGTGTGTGTGTATGATACATATATGTGTTATGTAGATATATTGGGGTGTATGTATTCTTTTAATGTATATAGCTATATATATCAGTACATATATTTGTCACTACACAGTGATCAGTAATCAGTCTGCAGAGACATTTACACATAACAGGTCATTTTGATGAAGGGGCAACAGGATTGCACTCATTTTACCTAAGTGTATGGACATGCCCAGTGGGACTGTCAGTACTAATAAATTGACTTCAGTCAATACCTACCTGTACTCCAGTCTAGGATTTTGTATGTTACAGACATTAACATCCACCCCTGTTTCTACAGCACTGCACTTCACTCAAACTGTTTACAGCATTCCCTAGCTGTGTGCTGTACTTAGTCTGTGACTGCGGTTGGTAATGTTACACCCCCAACAGACTGACAGTCTGCATACGTCTCAACTGTCCTGATTTCCACAGATTGTTCAGAGTTTTACCTCATATGGTTGGTCTCTTCCTCATACATTTCTGGTCTTCTGGTGAATTATTGCATATTGATGTCACTACATTATACTACTTACAGACAAACATTTGTGTTTCAGACATTATATTCTTCAGAACATATGTAATAGTGCAACACCTTTACTTCCAGTGACTTTCTAGGTTTATGGGGACAATATTTGAAATCTGACCCTACACTTTAGCCTTTGGTCCACCACTCTTACTGGGTTTGTCCAGATTTCTTGCAGTAAGAGGTAAGAGGTATAACAGTCTGTGAAAACACCAACATAGTACTTATTACATGCAAAAGATGTGAGTAATTCCAGATTAGAACCATCAACACCATCACCCATGCTAGCTTCCCTAGTCCAATAAACAGCATAAATATGTACATTGTTATCCTGCATGAGAAGAGACATACAATGGTGTGAACAATATCTATGTTACAGCCCTGACAGTGCCTGGTCCAGGTGATTTTATGTTAAAGCAGTTGTATGGGAACACTGCTGTGTTGGGGGTGGGGGAAAAACAGAATATGATCTGCTGGGATATACAGTAGTCCATATATTATGTGAGCCCACTGTTTAACATCTCCCTTGACTGATGTAGTGAATATTCCAACCATGAGGCCTAGTGACTTTTAAGGGACACATACTATTGGACTTGGTATTTGTAGTACCATGTGAATGTTACGTCTGTCCAATTAGCCCACTATATTTTCTTGCATAACAGCAGAAATTCCATACATATGCTATATTATAGCAATCCTTACAACTGGTGTGTAGCAAGAGACTTACCTTGTGAATGCAGCAGTTGGGAGACCTGTAGTTCAGGGCTGACTTTTTGTGATGCAAACAGTATACAACAAATACATGGAGAGGTACAGGTTGTGTGAGTTGCATGGCATCAACACGTTTACTATATGTAAGTGAGTAGGAGTAAGGTGGTAGTCCCTAGGCCCAAGGTTGTCAGTGAATGTGCTATGCATTGTCTCTTAGCCAATGCCAGAGTGTACTTGGCATGCCTACGTCTACCTACAGGGACATCACTAAGGGTTTTTTCATCCAGAAAAAAAGGAGGTCATTGTCCCACTGTACTCATCCCTCATTAGGCCCATTATAGAGTACAACACCCCATTTGGTATGTACCTCAAAAGATATCTGCAACAGCTGGAAAAGCCACAGAAATACCTCACTAAAAGAATCACAGGCCTAAAGCAGATGCCTTATGCTGACCATCTAAAAAACCTCCAGCTATACTCTGTGGCATATCGTCTACTCAGAGGCGATCTCTGCTTAACATACAAGGCCATGTCAAACCCTGAGCTGTTGGACATGCTCCACTTAAAGAAATCCCAATCCCTCAGAGCCACATGCTCCAGGGATCTAAACCTTGTCATCACAATGAACAAAACATGCTGGAGGGATAGGTTACTGACCCAGAGACTCCCCGTACTCTGGAATAGACTGCCCATACATGTCAAGCAGAGCACCTCCTTGGCCCTCTTCAAAAGAAACCTTGATAATTGGGTAGAGATAGGAAATTCACCCCGGGATCACGTCAGTCGCCCTGCTTGACAGGGGTCCAGGGAAGTAAATATTGTGGGAAGAAATATCCAGGGAATTGTTTGGCTAGGCTTATATAGGCCCTAGGGCTGATAGCTTAGTACCAACCTATGAACCTATCATCAGGGGGCTTCTCCTCCTAGTCCTCTTGTGAGTGTGGCTGTGGTGACCTAGGCACTGGTGGGGGGCTGTGTATCCCTTCCCTTTGCTGATCCTGCTGCAGTTTTTTTCAGCAGGATGATATTGTGTAACATGGCACATACTGTGAATATATATGCACATGTGGCTGGAGAGTACTGCAGGGCTCCACCTGATATATTGAGGCACTGGAACCATGACTTCAGATGCCCAAACACATGCTCTGTGATGTTCCTAGTTTGTGTGTGTGCCTCATTATGGCATTCTTTAGTGTGTGTGTGTTTCTGATGGGTGTCATCATCCATGTTTCCAGGGCATAGCCAGCATCCCCCAGTAAATGGCCGTGTGGGATGTCCCCCCAGGACATGTGTGCGGTATATGGGAGTCATGATAACTGCCAGGGCTGCCAGCACACACATTCATGATAATGCCCTGGGCATTGCACATGACCTGGTAGTTGATGGAGTGGTACCCCTTGCGGTCGAAGTAGATTCTACCCTGCTCACCGGGTGGTTCCCTGATGTGTATGTACATGAGTGCAATATATGCTACCCAGTACCTTAGGGTAGTTTGCTGCATGGTTGAAGTGTTGCATATTGCTGGCGATGGGGAAAATAAATATGCTCACTGGCATGTGGTAGCATGGCATCCAGGAACTGGTGGAGTACCCTGGCTGCTGATGCCTGTGAGACCCCCATCATGTCCCCAGCTGGTCACTGGAAGGTACTTGTGGCTATTATTCTAAGGGCTACACATACCTTTCTTTCAACTGGGATGGGTTACACTCTGTTGGCTGTGGGTCTGAGTTGAGGGTGGCAGAGCTTAATGAGTTATTGTAGTATGTTCTTGTCCACCCAGTAGTGCTCTACAATCTCCAGCTCATGTAGCTCCTGGAAGGTTACCCTGGGCCTGAACACTCTTCTCCTTCTCTGCCTAGGGCTATTGTCAGCAGTACCAGCAGCAGCAACATTGACTTTGGCATCTAGCATATACAGATGTAGCAGACCTGCAGCAGCCCCTAGCATTTTTTCAGTTAAAATTCCCAAGCCAGTTGTCCACCCACAAGATGAGATAGGGATTTACAACAAGTTATGTTAGCTCAATGATGCCCAAGTGATGGATTGTGGCAAAGTCCTTAGCCAAGTCAAGGTAAGCTGTATGTATTGACTTTCCCTCATCCAGGGCCTTGGTGACAATCTCAAAAAGTCAACCAGGTTCAACAGGCAAGATCTGCCCATGACGAATCTGAACTGGGTGGGGACAAGTGTTTGGAGATTGCCTATGTCCTTGTTTATGAGATCCATAATAATACACTCCATTGCTTTACAGATCAGACGTGTCAAGCTAATAAGGTGATAGTTTCCAAGGTCAGTAGTGGCATCACCTTTGTGCATGGGGATGACAATGGCAGTTCTCCTCCTTGCTGGAATGAAGCCTGTACTTAGGTTATGGTTGAATAGGGTGCTCAACAGCAAAGCCAGTACTTGCTGGAGATGATGCAGAATACAGACTGGGATACTATTAGGTCCCATGGAAGCTGTGTTCTTTGCCTTGGATAGGGCTTTTAACACTTCTTCTATGGAAATATGAAGTGCGGGACAAGTATCAGAGATGTCAAATGGGCCTTTGGGGGGGACAGGGGGTGAAGTTTGAGCTGAACCTATCTTCTAGCAAGTTGGCTAAGTCAACAGGATCAGTGTAAGTGATACTGTTAAGTACAAATTTGGAACAAACATGGGCCTTGCCATGGAGGTTTTTGCTGTAACTGAAGAAGGCTTTGTGGTTTCCCTTTGTTTCAGAGGCTATTTTCAATTCATAACTGACTTTGGGAGTTTTAACTAGTGATCTAATTTGCTTGTTGAGGCTAATGAGGGAGTTTTTCCAATTTGGAATTTGTTCCTTTTTACCCTTGGACAACAGTTTCTTCCTTTAGTTGTAAAGCCTGTCGATAGAGGATGTCCACCAAACAGGTGTGTTTTTCCTTGAGGAGCAGGTTTTAGTTCTGTTGGGTATGGCTGAGTCCATGCAGTTGTACAGGTGCTTGTATACTGCACTGGCATATTGTTCAGCACAGTTGTCTGCATCCTCTGGGGGGGGGGGGTGTTGTGAAGCTGCTGATACCCTCCCTTAAGAGGTTGTAGTCAGCTTTTGAGAAGTTTTTTAGGTTGATTACGGCTGGGGGGGGGTGAGTTGGGTGGGATAGAAACTTCAAATGAGACGATGATCTGATCCCACCAGGGAGGAACATGCAAAGGGAGTGGTGCAGCAGTCACCCATGTTGGTGAGAACCAAATCCAGAATGTTGTGGGGGATGAGACTAGCTGGTCTAATGCATTAGAACTGATGAAGTCAAGGAATCGTTGAGCGAGTGCATTAGTGCAGGAATTGTTCACCCAGTCTATGATGGGTAGTTGAAGTCACTAAGGATCAGGGTGTTGGGGGGTACCTTGATGGAGTCAAGTAGATCCAGGTAAGAGGAGTGGGTGTCCTGAGTCATGGGGGGGGGGGTTATAGCTTGTTATAACTTGGATGGGTTTCTTGTCAACCATCAGTTGCACCTGGAGTATTTCCAGTGCGTCATGCTGGCAAACCAGTCTGGAGGTGTTCCTATCCTTAATGAAGATAGAGACTCCACCACCCTTAGTCTTCCTGACCTCATTTTGGGGTCAGAATGTCTGGAAAGAGGTATGGCCTGGTAAGGCAAGGGTCCTCTGCACAGTCCCGAACCAAGTTTTCATGACCGCGCAGACATCAGCATCTTCCTGTTTAAGGAGAGCCTCCAATAGGTGCATTTTCAGGTTAAGGCTCCTAGCATTAAGCAGCATGACCTTCAATTTGCTTTTTGACAGATCTTTTATGTTGGAAGATTTGTCCTTGGGACATTGCCTAAAAAAGGCACAATGGGGGAGGCGAGAGCCTTGGCCAGTATCCAGAATCCCAGTGGTGACAGGTGGAGGCCATATCTGGTAAAGCATCAAAGCCTGTCAACCATGTCATCCCAGGCAGACAGATACTGGATCCCCTTGAATGACACCAGAAACTAAGCCAATTGCTGAAGTCAATTATTTTTTGTTGGTATTGTGGTATCGTTCTTGGTGAAGCTAGGATCCTGCTTAGGGCTAGGGCCTTACCTTCCTGGGACACATACTCTGAGAGCTCAATAATGTCTCTCTTTATATAGTCCATGGAGGTTTGTCTCAAGTCATTCACACCAACATGGACAATGACAGAGTCACATTTGTACTTGTTGTGGAGAGACTTAAGGGCATGCATGATGTGGTGGATTCTGACACCAGACAAACAACTGACTGTGACCTTCTTCTTCTTGAGCCTGGTGATGGGGACATCTGTGTCAAATGAGTCATCAATGACTAGTATGTTTGGTTTATTGTTATGCCTTGTGGGCTGTGATGGTTTATTATTTTGCTTTATCGGCTGTGTTTGTGTGAAACTGGTGTGTTGTCTGCTGTGTATGATGTGTTTGGTATTATGTGTGGAATGTTTGTGAGTGTGCTTTGGAGGTCTCTGCTGTTTAGGTAAGTTTTTATTGAAGACCTCTGCATAGGTCGATGTGTGTTGTGCTTGGCTATGTGATGTGAGTGATGCAGTGTTTGTGCTGGCAATCTCCTCTTTGTCAGGAGTATTGACTGTGGTGGAAGAGGGCATGGATTCCAGGTTACTGATGTAGATGCATTTCTTGCAAGTAGAAGAATTATGTGCAAGCAGAAGAGGGCTGTCAATAAACATGAGGCAGTCTACACTGTCTCGGTATGCCCATGTCAACCAGGCTGGCAAGAGAAACTGATGATAATTGTCCAGACATAGTGTTCTGAATACTTGGGCAGACATATGGGGAGAGGGTTTTGATAAGGGTTTATCCACATGAGTGTAGACCACAAAACCCTTCCTAAATATAAAGTAACTGGCCTGAAGCACAAGAGCTAAAACCAAAACTAAGATGCTTAGAATAACAGATTAATCAGGCTACTAACAAGCAGTAATAAATGCAACAGAATAAAAGCACTTGAACACTTAACAGCATGTAAATTAAAAAAAAAAATAAGATAATAAAGTAGGAAGAACATAATTATAGTAAAAGCAGCTGAATAAAGTGTACATTTTTTTTTTGTGGAAAGGGAGAAAACAGAATACAGTTCAGGGATGGCCATCCCAAACGCTCCCTCTGTACTCAATAGACTGAGCTAATGAGATAAAACAGGGAGGAGTGTCCAAAATTAAAGAAGCAAGAGGGTAGTCCTTCCCAAATGATCTCACTGTACGTGTAAGCGAATGAGATGGGAATGGGAGGAGTGACCAAAATCAAATTTACAGCAGGGGTGGGCAATTCCAAATTCATCAAGTTTAACAGTAAAACAGTACAATACAACAGCACTTGGGTGAGAGCAAACAATGCAGACACAGAAACTAGCAATAAACAATGAAACAAATATATAAATGCAGTACAGTGCAAAAAAGTATACTTATCTCAGGTATATCAGATGGTTATAGAACCCAAGACAGCCAGGTAAATAGCTCTGCTATATCAGCTCTGCACAATTTCACAGAAGTGTAAGACTTGCTTCATTTGCATGAGATTCAACTCTTTATGAGGTGATTTTCATGCCACGGAACTTCGCATGCTGGCGTGCTAGTGCGCACCGCTCATCAGTGCTCTGGATTGCAAACCTGCTTACTTTTGTGTAAGAAGAATGGCACAATGTCTACATAGTAAAAAAGTCCATGTAGACTTTATTAACTTCACCCCAGTTTTCTCTGCTTTCATACATGCACTCACTCACACAAGGTTGCTCTCACTCACTCAATGTCTCTCTCACACACACAAAGTCACTTCTGCTTTCATATACATATTCACTTACACATTCAGACAGAACAATAAACACACACACACATACATACACATACACCTTTTTTTTACACTCAGTAAACAGCAAAAACACTGCTTAGCGAGTGTAAAAGTAATGTCGGCTGTAAGTTTTTTAGCAGTCTGAGCTCCACAAAGCATTGGACTCATTTTTCACTGGGTATTACTTGTACATTAATACCTTGCTAGAAAATATTTGTTTTCCAATCGGAGAGCTCATGTACACTTTGCCCATTCTCTAAGGTGATTTAGTAAATGAGCAAAGTTGTTGCATAACTATCTGTTGAGCAAGTACAATCGTATTGAATAATGGCTAAGGGGTATTTAGGAATATCAGATACTCACACAAAGGGTTCACAATGACAGGTTAGTACTCTAATATGTAATTAATAATGCATACTGACAATAACCATGCAGAACTATGTAATATTAACACTAGCTCAGCTAGATAAGAGTTGCAACAGTGTAACAGTACTTACAGAGAAACACTACTGATCCAATAGTTTTCTGTGTTGAAAGATTTCTTGGGTTGGGGATTGCCAGACTAATACCATCAGGGAGCACATGGTCAGGGTAGTCATTAATATATAGTGCATGGAGCTCCATGATTACCTTGAAAAGTCAGCTAAGTTATATCCTGGTTCAGTGCTACTCTAGTGCAAGACCTAATCTTAACAGCACTTAGAGGGGTGCTTAATTGTTAAGCACCCTCTCTCCACTATTAACATTGAGTTTGTGCTAAAGCAGACAGAGCTGATTAGTAAACATCAGCAGCAGGACATGAAAATGCTTTGTTTCAACTGTCTTTTCTGCCTGCTGTCTGAGAAAATGCACACTGCATTTTGAATTAAACTTGTTCTCATAGAATATGCATACTAATATCAACCCCCCCTGCCCAATGCTTTACCGGCTTTCAAAGCCATCACAAAGTATTGCGTTTTTTTTTTTATCTTAATTTTCACTAAATAGTACATGGAACAGATAAATCACCATTCACTACAAAGAATTATTATCGGATCTCTGATCGCAATGAACTATTATATATTCTCGACATGGATGTTTCATTCTTGTGGTGAATTTGTTGGCATCCATGTCATGAACACATAATATATACATTACAATCAGCTGTCCAATCAAAATCCTCTATGCAGAGGACAGCAAAGAGGGCAACAGTGGTTGCAGAGAAAAACAGCAACTGCAAATAGACATCTGCTTTTTCTGTTCAGTGATCTCACAGAATAGGGGTGTCAACCTGTTGTTGTTATGTTGTGGTAGTTGAAGTGTTATGGCTAGGTGAAGGAAAACCAAGTGAAGGTCTAAAAAGGGGAAGCTTTCCTTTAATTGATTGTTATTAAATGTAATTATGTCCACACTACTGAAGAAGTACTTTTGTATAATTACATGTAGCTGAATACTCGCTTCTTAATTACTGTAGATATGAATAAGAGATTTTATGAATTATTATGAATGGAAAATTACTAGTCATTATAATTTTTTTAGTGTTTTTTGTTGAAGCACTTAATTGAGTTTGCAAGGTGCTAATTGCTTCCCAGCAGCTTAAGGGACTGATAACCTGCCTGCTGTTGGTTAATTTAGCTTTGTGAATGCACTTGAGGTGGAGTCGAACATTTTGAATCAGCGATTTTTGTGTTGGCAGAGGATATATAATTTGAAGGAGAACAAAACAGCTCCTAGGGGAAATAGCTGAGAATTGGTAATCATTACTATCAAAAATATGACTGAATCCAGAGATTCGTATGCAAATTTAGAATGAGTTGTGAAGTTAAGTTCAACCCAACTCTCAAATATCCTGGGTTTGCAACAAAAAAAAAGAAAGAAAGAAAAAAAAATGAAAGGTCAGGGGAAGCACTAGCAATAAGGAAACCATGACAGAATGAGGGCAGTTTAGAATGTAAAGTGGTGAAGTGGAGAAAGTTAAAAAGGAAACAGGAACTAGAAAGGATTATATGGGTAAATGTAGTCAATGTAAAACAGGTAAGTGAAATACAAGCACTGGGATGCAATAAAGAAGCAAAGGTACTGCTGTTAAGAAAAAAAGGAAGAAAGTAGGAGAAGAAATGCAGTAGAAACAGCCCAGAAAATAGATACGAATCGCAGGAGAAAGCCAAGTCTGATAAACAAGCTTGCAGTAGTGATAACAATAGATGAGTTAGTCAGGGTTGGACAAGATGAATACTTGAGGAAGAAATAAAATGGGAGTGGGCCTTCTTCAGACAAACAGATGGTCATGATGAAGACTGCTACAGATATCAAGGTGTTAGACACAGTGCAGCTAAGCAGACTGACATAGCCAAGGAGGCTGACCATTAGGGGTATCAAGTGGGGTGCGAGAATGAATATCATAGTGAATGTTGCCATGGTTACAGGGCTAACCTTCAAGTGGGAAGATCTAGCAGTGACCCAAGGTCATCATGAAAGGAGAGAGCCACCCATATATCCACCCATATATATTGCTTCATGGAAGAACTAATGAGCTGGAGGAAGGAATCATAATAAATTCACTGGAAGGGTCCAAGAAGGTGATAATACTCTACAAGGGCTTGTGAACTATTGTAGCACTCTTAGAAATTCTACTCATAGCAAGTAGCCCTATGAAGGATGACAAATTATGCAATGCAACTATTGATTCAGAAAGAATTGCATAGATGATGGCATCTGTAATGAGAGACTAGGGGAGAACCTGAGAAGATGTTGAGCTGTTTAGGAGGGGATAGGCTTTACCTCAGTGGTAAGAAGGATGGTATGCACAGGTAAGAGGTGAGGTTAAAGGGAAAAGGAGGAACTATTATTTAGCAAGGAGATAAAAGAAGAGATGAAGAGGAGTGAAATCAGGAGAATGATTAGACAATCAGGCAAGAGATGGGAAGGACATCAGAAAAATGTAGAGATGACAACAAGCCATGTTAATGAAGGGATACAAGGAGCAAAGCAATTGCAGGAAAAAGAAGGAACTATAAGAATAACATCAGCATAAAACTCAGTAAAGTCTGAATCCATCAAAATGGGATATGAGTATAGTGAGGTAAGGAATGTTCAAGAAAACTGGGTAGGAAAGAATGGCGATGCCAATAGCAGTACGCCTAATCAAAGAGTTTGAAGTAGTTCCTAAATACAGAGCAGCAATAATACAGAGGGGTAGGACAAGGAAAGGAGGGCAGATAATAAAATTAAACTTCCTACCAATGAAGTCGGTTTAATTCTCAAAGGAAATTTGCTAACTTTGCCCTATTTGTTCTCTACCTTATGCAGGTGTACGGGATTATGAACTAGTTAAGGTTCAGAATAAGTACATGGGAGAAGAGAGAGGAGGCTGATTGATATATATTAGCCTCAGTCCATCCAAGCTAGATTTGATTATCCTGTCGCTCACACTAAGCAGAGAGAATAGAGTGACCTGAAGCACTCCACTTGTAGAGGTTTCAGCAAATTGTATTAGGTGGAACCAGGAAAAGAAGAGTGGGAGGGTGGCTTAATGGTTAAAGTGTTTGCCTTTCAAACACAAGGTGCAGGGTTTGAGTCTCACAAGGGAGAATTGGCTAGGCTTACAATGGCTCACAAGGGCAGTTAGCCTAGTACTAACCTATAAACTATGAGGTGAGGGAGTTACTTTGGCTTATAATAACCACAAATCAGTATGTTTCATATTGATCACACAGAAAGGGCCAAGGCATGCTCCAGAGACTAAGACTTAGGGTTATTAGAGAGCTGAATGTACCCGAAATGGATGACTACAGAAACAGGAAGCTACAAAAGTGGTAGGAGAACAAAATCAGAAATCATAAAAAGGGCAGTTTGGTGAGGTGCTAGAAAAGAAGTAAGAGAAAAGAAAAATGGATTTTATTTATTTATTTATTTAGTTATTTATTTACTGTGGAGTTGACATCTACCATAAAGGAAAAGGAAAAAAAGATAGACTGCAGGGAGAAGTTGGAATGTAATTGTGTGGGTTATTTACTGGCTAGAAAAAAGACCTCAAGGCAAATAAGGGATGCAAAAGGGGAATGGAAAAAAGTTATCTGTAGTCACTAAGAAAACAATTTTATGTCAGAAAATTAATGAATTAACCTGAAAAGGGCAAACTGTAAGAACACCAAAGAAGAGGTGAAAATTATGAATGTGTATTTTATGCAAGTGGTCAATAATGAAGCAGACAGGTAGGTACTAATCTGAGTGTTAGAAGATGGAACCTGGGAGGATGAACATAGTAGTGTAACAAAGGTGGGGTGAAGGGGGCAACTGCCCTGGGTACAAAGTATTAGAGGGCCAGATCTGAGAGTTCCTGCAGCTTTACTATGTACAGAAATATGCCGATATAGAAAGGCAGTTCAGCATCCTTCCTTTTTTTTTCTTCAATTGAAGAGCTGGGGGGAGGGTGCGTAGAATCTGTTGGAAGCTGATTGGTACAAACATACTATTCAGCATTCTACAGTAAGCTGAAATCCTCTTTTTTTTTTTTATTTATTTCTTTTTACTCTTCCCTTGAAGAGCTGGGATGAATGGACTGGCTGCTAAGAAATGTAAGAAATGCTGCTGCACCAATCATTTTTCTACAGCTAGCTGAATACCTTTTTTTTTTTTTTGGGTCTTCACTCTAACAGCTGTGGGCCATATATTAACTTCTGCAGAAGCAAGCTAGTGCACCAATTAGCTCATCACTTGAAAAGAAAGGGGGCAGGTGATATTTTGGAGACTGGTGCCAGGAGCTAGATGAGTCAGCTATGGCTCAATAAAAACACTGCAGTTAGTAGGTAGATAGGGACTAGTGAGACTGAGAAAAAGGTTAGAGTACAGGGATAAAACAGAACTCTGCACCTTAAAAATGACTACATGGTTCATGGTACAACCAATGGTAAGCCACTACCTGCCTGTGTTTGCAGTAGCTCAGGTGGATGTAAAAGTTCTCACAGCATTTACTGAAAAGAGAAGGGAAATACAAAGCATAAACATCATTTCTGGTCTACCACTATGACACCCCTGAAAAAAGGTCATTGGCTTACTGGAACTAACCCAGTCAACAAAGTATAAATGAATAAATAAATGGTTGAGCTATTCAACAGCTTCCCTATTTAGGGGATTCTCCTTGAAGTCAAGAAGCAGGAAACACAATGGTATTTACAAAGGCAGAAAAACAAAAAACTGAGGAAACGTCAGGCCAGTGATGTGGAATTCAGTCATGGGTGAAATAATGGATGTAAGTTAAAATTTGACTTCCAGATTAATAAGCTTAATAGAACTATTCATCAGAGGTGGGTGGTAGTTTACACTATTCCTTCCCATCCTCTTATTGCAGTTAAACAGTTATTTGGAAAGTCTTTCCTATTATTTATATGATTGTAAACTATTAACTTTTTCAGTTTGGAAAAATGGGGCCTAATAAACTGCTAAACTGCAGTTACAGTACTGTGTGCAGTTCTGAACAACTTAAAGGGAAGGGAAGGTCACAAAGCTATATACGATACAAAGGACCACATCCAGAATTATAACAGTGATGGGAGGAGAGAATGTTACATTAGAGGAGATGCTAAGATAGCTCAACTTTTATTCTCTAAACAAAGAAAAGAAATAAGGTATGATATGGGTATATAAGATGCTAAAGGGTAAATTTCTTGGAATTATACTGAAATGATAACAAAGGATAATACAGGAAGCAGGGACATATCCTGCTGATTAAGCGAGACCGACTCCAAGAACTTTTTATTCACAGAGAGGACAATAGATGTGAGGTTAGTTACTGATATGCATGGAAGAAGTTAAGACAGCTGGGGCCTTTAAAACAATGTGATATTCTTGAAGACATAGAAATGGAATAAAAAACAGCCTTACACTAGCTGCAACCCAACAAAATAGACAGACTGTGCCCTTCTGATATCTGGTTTATGTAATATAACACACTGTAAAACTGTTACTGAGAACCAGATGAAGTGGAACAGGCTTGGTATAATTTTATTATATAAGCTTCAGAATTGCAAGCATTGACTAACAGAAAGGTAATATTTATAATCGCCGTGGTGGTGCAGCGGTAGCCTTGCTGCCTCACAGCAAGAGGTTCTCTCGTTCGATTCTCGGCTGGAGTGCAGGGAGTGCCTTCTGTGTGGAGTCTGCATGTCCTCCCCGTGGTTTAGTGGGCATTTGAAAGACATGCGTAAATGGGATTGCCTTTGCTGAAGGTTGAATGTTGAGCTGGCACCTCGGCGTTCGTGAAAATCTACTGCCAATCATTAGTGGACTGGAGTTCCGCTGTGACGACCCCTAACCGGGAAAAGCCAAAAGACAACAACAACAAAACCATTTAAGAACTAGGATCATATAACCCTGTAACATAAAGGTGAAACAAAGGTAGCTGAAATTAAAAGCCATAACACTTCTCCCTCATTATGTGGCTCACATTTTTTCAAAGGGAAAAAAAGTCCAACCATTTCAAAAAGAACAGTAATTCCAGATTCAGAACATGAAATAAATTAGAAGCAAATAGAAACATGATTCAAAGAGTGCACATTGAAGACTGTCTATTTTATGTACGAACTGTTTGTGGAGTTCATCATGACAGGAAACTGTACATTTATTCCTAGTCTGCCTACTTTCGGTAGCGGAAGACAGATACATTTTCCATGTTACCCATCCTGCTGCTATAGCAGGCCACATCCCTGAGTACTAAACACAAACACAGAATCACTAATAAGGACTGCTAAGTGCTCTACACAGCTACAAGAAAACACAGCTTAAAACTAAATGCTTGACTATACAAATGCCCGTAACAAATGTACTAGGGCTTGTAAAGTTTATAAGTAAATATTCCATAAATTAGAATAAAAATAAGAATATTTTTTGCTGGGAGACCATCCCAGCTGCATCCCCATATGAGATTCTTTGTCACCTTTACCCATCTGCATCCCCATTAGAGATTCTTGCTTCCTATATCGCCTTTTTTATTATTCTCTCCCTGGTGTTACTGCAGCTCAGACAGAATGTTCAGCAACACAAACTGAAATCTCTCTTTCTCTAGGCGACTGCAGCCTGAGAGAACACAAAGTCCAGTCCCACTCATGGAGTCCCACACTGCTCCCACCAGTCATGAGTAACACAATACGAGGGCTTACTCCCTTGAACAGTTACTTACTCCATGCAATGTTTTATTGAATAATAGGGTATAATTTCAAAAATGTATGCTCCGTAAGAAATTTTAAAAGTTCATACAGTTTAACCAGTGCATAATTTGCAATATCTTTAACATTACACATTCAGAATTTTGGATGCAGACAGGTAAGATTTAATAATTTAAAATGAATGTCTTCAGTGTTAAGAAAACTATCTTCTAGAATTAATATTTTTATAACAAAAGCACATTTTACAGACTGACACCAAATGTCTACTTGTTCATATTTAGTACAGCTCAATGCTGTTGACACATTTACTAAACCTCAAGAGTACTTGAGTACTTGAGTACCTAAGAGAGTGGGCGGCACAGTGGTGCAGAGGTTAATGTTGTCACCTCACAGCAAGAGGTTCTCCGGTTCGATTCTCGGCTGGGGTGCCTTTTGTGTGGAGTTTGCATGTTCTCCCTGTGTTCGCGTGAGTTTCCTACAGGTACTCCAGTTTCCTCCCACATTCCAAAGACATGCATCTGGAGCATTTCTCCCCAGGCCTCTGCTGAAAACAGGCTCTGTGGAACCTAGTTGAACTTTCCCGGTCAACAAATGATAAATAAAAAATAAAAATAAAAAAGAGCTTTTATGTAAACTGGCACAGTTTATCAGCTACAGCTTGATGCAAAATAAGGAATAAGGCAGGATATCAAAATACAAGTGTGCAAAGACTGTTACCTAATTGACATGTGCAAAATCAGACTTATTGTGATAATTGAGATTGTACTCCATGGGGGAATCATCTTTTCCACAGGTACAATGGCCTAAGGGTTCAATTATATTAAGTAATGCATGCCGGGAGCAAAGTCAATTGCTTGAGGGGTATAAGGGGCTTTAAACCTCACAAAAAAAAAAAAACTTCAGCAGCTTGTTGCATATGTTATTTTGTCCTGTTCGTTTCCTGCACTCTACCCTTGATCAATAGGATTAATCAAACCATCATTCTAACAACTGGAATATAGCCATGTGCACAACTTTCAGATAATGCCTATATTGAACTAACTGCTCATTTAATACATTAACTGAAATTGCACTTGACGCTGTGAGATGTGCATCTTTTGTAGTTTTATTTGGATAGGCACTATTCTGATATTAGATTTTATGAGAAGGGCTATGACCTACCTTAAATGCATGCATGCACCCCATGTAGGAGTTTAGCACCTACTCTTGAAAGCCTCTGCTGCACTTCCCATGTTATTTTGAAGAACTTCATTGCAGAAGTTAATCAAAATTTAACAGTGCAAGACAAGTCAGTCACAGTTGCTTCATTCCTGACTTTAGCACCTAGACTACTGTTTTAATCTAGGAATCCTGCGTTACTGATGGACAATTTGGCACTGTAAATATGCCGGCTCACTGAATGGCTTTTTCATTTTAAGGGTTTACCACTCAAGATATGGGCGGTTACAAAGTGTCTCCTCTTGGGATTCTTCCCTTCTTCCACTGTCATGTAAATGTATTTCATTTACTCACTCAGTATTCTGCTTGCACTGTAGGACTGCCATCCCTAGTATTATTATCTTTTTTTCTTTTATTTTTTAGAGGAAGTGAACATTTTAACTATGGATGTGAATTTGAAGAACACACAGGATTGGTGTTTGGCAAAAGCCAGGTTCCTTCAGCTTGACCAGACGAAATAATCACTGTCGAATAGTCTGCCTATGAGTTGTGAGTAGAAATATACAAGTAGGGGAAAAGTGATAAATGATGTACACAACTTCCTTGGAAGTTGCTGGGAAAGCTAGTTTAAAATTAGCAAAATTTACTGTAAAGTAAACGATGTATAAACCTCTGCAAACTGTAATGCTGTAGCGTCTCAATGCAATATTCTGCTCTACAATATGCTTTATATCATAGTGTATAATCACACATTTTGTATGTACATATGCACTGTCTCCGTTTATTACTGCTGCTTCCCTAATCTCTAAGCATGCTCATGTAGTGCTCTGGCAATATTTACTGTTAAGTAAATGACTTATAAACCTCCGCAAACTTGCTGTATTGTCCCAATGTAATAATCTGCTATACTATACGTTCTATATCATAGTGCATAAAGATCCATTTTTGTATGTATACATGTACTGTCTCTGTGTATTAATCTTGATTGTATAATTTATATATGTATTCATGTGGAGGTTTTATCCCTGGGTCTCCACTGAAAAAGGACAGCATGTCTAGTCAGACTTTCCCAGAAAACAAATGGATATAAATAAACAAATAAATAAATAAATAAAATGCTTTCTAATGCAGGCCACTAAGGAAGATACTGTGACCTTTTTCAGCTTACAAATCACATTACACCACATTACAATCATTGTGTTAGTTAAATAAAGGAAATGCTACTGTATTCCCAAAAGCACTGTATTCACAAATGTCTCAGATTATACTGTATATTACTTTCACTGATTAATTAGTGATGGGGATTAGATTTGCTGACAATCAACATCCATAACAGAATCTTGAACTGTATATTTGATGAAAAACAGGTTCATTGTAGATCACCATTTGTACCGACTCAACTATCTAAGGGTGAGTAAGTCTGAATGCATCAACGCAAAAGTAAAAATAAAAAACATACTACATTTAAATTGAAGTTCTGAGTCACCTGCTTTAATGAAAAAGGCTGACTTCCATTTATGATGTTGTTTTGTTACTGTCAGCAGTGCTTTAAAAATAGAAAGAGTTGATTTCAGAAAACATTCTTGCATCACATTAGATGAATTTGTCTGACAAGCTGCCAGACACAAGATTTGCCAAAGTATCTCATCTCATTCATCCTTTGTCTTTCAAAATGCAAGTGATAATGGCTGTAGGTTCAAGACTTTCTCTTATTTGCCTATACTATTATGCTATCAGGCTTGCTAAACTGAGAAGTGGATTTGTTGTTCATTTAAATATATTAGGTGTAACATGATTGAATTAAAATGCATGTCAGCTTCATTTTTCTTTCATTGTATTTGTACTTCTCATTTCCCCACCCTCTGTCACTGCATTATTTACATTTATTTGGTATATTATTTGATTTCCCTTCATTTGTTTTACTATTATATGCAACAGCAGCATGACAACATGCAGCCCTGGCATTGACAATGTCCTGTCAGCCCCCCCCACAGGTGGCAGAGGTAGCAGTGCTATCACCACCTCCAGACATACACAGCACATCTCACCCCAACCTCCCACAGTGACCTCCGCACCTCCTGCTGTATTTGCACCACCACTACAGGTAGCTCTGCACTGGATATAGGGAGTGTTATACCCACTGATAGCAGTGCTGGTGGATGGGTCACCTTTTTCACCCATTGGCAGCTGGTCAACACTGTGGAGGAGTTAATTGAAAGAAGATCAGAAGCCTGGATTGGCCAGATGGAGACCCTTTTCTAGTGACTCACTGAGTTGCATCCCTGTCCTGCTCTGTTTCCACCATCCAAGATAGAGTCCAGTGGTGATGGTATCCAGGGTGGCATATAACCTCCAACCGGATTGGAGCTGAAAGAAACTGCAGCTGCAGAACGTTATTCTATTTTCCATACTGGAGTGCTCCCATCCCCCCATTTTGTGTTAATTTCCATCCTTGCTTTTGTACAATCCTCACCTTGGCTTTGTCTTATCTGTCTGTCTGACATCACCTTGACCATTGTCTCCCCCCCTTATTATGTTACCACACACTCTGCTGACCTTATTATGTCACCACACAGTCAGTCATGTCTGTCTTTCTCTGCTACCTAAACATAACTCTCTTACCATCCTCTTACATCTTTTATTTCCTTCCCTAAATTACCTTCTCTTTATGTATAAAACACACACTTGTCCCACAAAAAAAGAAAGACTTACCCCCACCTTCACCACTTCCATACTGCTCATTCCGTAATCATTCACATTATGTTCTACGCTCTGCTTGCTTCTTTTTTCCATCTGTTTCCTATTCTGCCTTTTTCACCATTTAATATGGTTAAAACATATTTAAGCACACCCCAGTTATGCACATCACAGGCTTCCAAATCACTTCTCCCTCAAGTTGGTATCTCATATAGGGACTATGTTGTTACATCAAAATTACGGAACAGTGAACTGCATATAGTTGAGAACATATGATCAAAGTTCTGTAATTCTGAAACGTAAAAATGAAAAGAAAAAAATTCTTGTGTTTTTTGCAGGGTGGCAAGCCTCACTACTCCTCCACACACACCCCCTGCTAATTATATATACCAACTCTGAGATTGCACAACATGGGAAAGAGTAAATTCCCTATCCCTGGTATCACAATCTCTATACAACTGCTTCAATTTTAAGCCAATCATTTGACCTCGATCATATGAAGTTCGACTTTCTGAAAAGTCAGTCTTCCAAATGGATACCCCCATGTAGCACTGTGAAGGCACAGAGACAACTGATGAGCACAGCTAATGCTCATCATAGAGAAACAAGCCAGTCCATCATAATTCGCACCTGCATGTGTTATGTATAATTGTTGTCATACACTACTTATCCATAGTTGGCCTTATCCACCAATTGTCACACAAATAAGCTGACCACCATTGCGTGACAGCTGACAACATACTCCTCCCCACTACTGCTGTTTGCATTCCCTGCTGCCGCAACATCTCCTACCCACTACTGCTGTTTGTATTCCTTGCTGCCACAACATGCTCCTACCCACTACTGCTGTTTGTATTCCCTGTGCTGCCACAACATGCTCCTACCCACTATGTCTGTTTATATTTTCTGCTGCCGCAACATCTCCTACCCACTACTGCTGCTTGTATTCCCTGCTGCCGCAACATCTCCTACCAACTACTGCTGTTTGTATTCCCTGTGCTGCCACAACATGCTCCTACCCACTATGTCTATTTGTATTTTCTGCTGCCGCAACATATCCTCCCCACTACTGCTGTTTGTATTCCCTGCTGCCTCAACATGCTCCTACCCACTACTGCTGTTTGTATTCCCTGTGCTGCCACAACATGCTCCTACCCACTATGTCTATTTGTATTTTCTGCTGCCGCAACATATCCTCCCCACTACTGCTGTTTGTATTCCCTGCTGCCTCAACATGCTCCTACCCACTACTGCTGTTTGTATTCCCTGCTGCCACAACATGCTCCTACCCACTACTGCTGTTTGTATTCCCTGCTGCCGCAACATCTCCTACCCACTACTGCTGTTTGTATTCCCTGCTGCCACAACATGCTCCTACCCACTACTGCTGTTTGTATTCCCTGCCGCCACAACATACTACTACCCACTACTATTGTTTGTATTCCCTGCCACCACAACATGCTGCTACCCACTACTGCTGTTTGTATTCCCTGCTGCCACAACATACTACTAACCACTACTACTGTTTGTATTCCCTGCCACCACAACATGCTGCTACCCACTATGCCTGTTTGTATTCCCTGCTGCCGCAACATCTCCTACCCACTACTGCTGTCTGTATTCCCTGTTGCAACAATATACTCCTACCCACTACTGCTATTTGTATTCCCAGCTGCCACAACATACTCCTACCCACTCTACCAACAGTCCATGCTGCAGCTACAAGAAGGATATTTAATGATCTGCTGATTCTGTTTCCCTGCCTAGCCAATTTCACTGTTAATGAACAATGTGGCTTGTCACACATATACACTAAATAGAATAGGGCCCCCCTCAATCTCTCCTGCAATGTTTCTGGTTCCCAGTGAAAGTCTTACTTTTCATGTGTAAGATTATATAACCTTTCATGTTTTATATTGTTTTCTTAATGGTTTATCTTTATGTGTTGCATTCTTTTCTGACTTGTATCTCAGGTGCACAATACAGTAGTTTATATTTGTATATGATTCGGCTGGTTTGAGATTACCTGTGAATATGTATAATGGAATACTTTGGACAAAAATGTTTTATTACTATTTTTTCAATAGAAGATATTAACTTTCTGAGGCAAGTTTGAATAAATTGATGCTTTAGGAGATAAAGGTTCAACAGCACAACTTGTTTTACTCATCATATGTCTAAATCTAAGCCGCAAGTCAGGTGGGATATCCATATGATGCACAGCTCTGATAAGCCTTTTTTACTTTAAAAATAAATGATTTTCTTTTCAAACTCCATTTAGCACTAAAATGAAATTCACTGAAATGTCTATAGTGCTGGTACCAAACTGCCAAAATCATAAAAAATGTAAAGATTTCCATCAAAACTACAGTGCAATTTAAGTCAGCAGGTTCAGCATATCTATCAGTGATTCAGCATGAAAAAGGAACATTCTTGAACTGTTTCACAGACTCATCTCTCCGAGCACCATTGTGTTACCCAGCCTGATTATTACAGCATGTGGCCTAAGGTAACCTTGGCATCTCATGTAACTTTGTACAAGGAACTAAGGTCTTGTCAGTAGCATTCAACCATGAAGGTAATTCACTGGAATGTATCCCTGACAGAGGGTCCCAATTCCCAGCTCTGGAATTTGAAATGTTCCTGTGGGATCAAACTATCTTATGTAGCTATCCCACACTTCATTTTTTTCACCTTATGCTAGGAGAGAAAAGGTGTTTTCAGTGGGCAGTGAAGGCATGATTACTCACAGCTTTCTACAGACTGAAATCCCAGAAGTAATTTGTCACACATTTCTTACAGTATTATACAGTTGAACAGAGTCCAGAAATGTAAAGTTCCAAGCAGATCTGTTTGTACAGAGGGTCACTGCAGAATCATTTTAGATTTGTTATATATCGACTGGCCAAATGTGAACTAAAATACAAACAGTGGCATTTTTTTTCTATATTTTCTTTTGCAGAAAAAAGGAAGCGAGACATAATATCCTCTCTTTGCAGGTACAGGATGATGGTACTACAGCCCCACCAATGTGTTTTATCACACCTTTACAAAACTTATGTAAAATATACCACTTTCAAATGGCTGATTTTTATTTATTTTTTTATTCATTCATTTATAAGGTGAATGAGTTTAGCTAAAAGAATGCTTTAAGCAATGACCTTAGTCAGTGGTGCTATAGCAAAACTGTAGAATATGTCAGCCATATATACCTGGATTTAGAGATGGCCCCAAATCCATCTAGTACCAGTCTGCTGGAGGGATTGATTTAGATAGATGTGATTTCACAGAATTCAGTGATATGCAAAATTTGCCTACACTCTGGCATTCCATGATGCAGTTCTGCTGAACACTTCTAAACTATGTTTTCTTTTTAAAACAAATTTTATATATTATTATTATTATTACTATTATTATTATTATTATTATATTATTGTCTGGATAACATGGTTAGTTGGAAGTTGGCATAATACTTAAGATGTTTACCTTCCAGACATGAAGTAAAATGTTTGACTCTCACCTTTTTAAGCAAATTCACTAGGCAGCTAGCCTAGTACCTACTTATGAACTTGTTACTGGCTTTTTTCCATTTCACCAGTTGGACTGATTTTCTGCTGTCAGTGTATTACATGACAATAAGGAGTTTAAGAGCCATTGTTTGTTTTGGTTTGGGGGTTGGTGTAATGGTTAAGGTGTTTACCCCACAGACACAAAATTCAGGATTTGATTATAGGCTAAAGTTAAAATGGCCCACAAGGGCATCTAAACTTGTACTTTCCTATGATGCATGCTACAAATTACACCGATGTAGCTATGTAGTTACTGCTGTACACCACCAGGGTATTAGGTTTGCACCTCATTTACATGATGCATGCCACTGAATAAACTGATTTGCATGATTTGTATTCATAACAGTACGACTACATGCTTTCTGAGCTCTTTTGAATTTTTGTAACATTATGGCCTATGCAAGGCAAGTTTTGCAGCCTTCTGAAAACCACAAGGAATCCATGGCTGTCTCATTAAATTTGAAGAATGCAACTACAGCACAATTCCATCGACTTGGTTACATTGTATCTTTATAAGAAGTACACATATAATGGATTATTAGATGAAGATGTTAAGCAGTAGAACATGTATGGCATAGTAGATCAGAAGTAGCATAGACTTCGGAGAGTATATTGGTGTCATACAATTATAAATTGAGGTTTCAGAGTTAATGACTATGAATGCCTGTCTGTATTTAGTCTGATGCAGCCACACTACTCAGTTCTAGATTGTTAGTAAGCATACATTGATAGACACCATTGAGGACCCTAGCCCTGTTCCTGATTGCCCCAGAGCATTGTTTGGCAATAGAAGTGGAAGGAATCGAAATCAGGAGTACAGAAAGCAGCTTAGCCCATAGTCTTAGTCATCTGTATTAACTGTCAGATGATTGTAACTTTGAATATCTGGAAAGAGATGTTTCTTAGCTCACAGATGGGGTAGTTCTAAGTCAGTGGAATTAATTCACAGAAGGTTTTTCCATTCTGTAAATCTGATATGGGGTTTCTTAAGGGCAGCACTTCCCGTTATCTCATGCTAGAAGGAGTGCTGCATATTAACCAGAGCAAGTTATATAGTAGAGGAGGGCAGTTAATCAAAAAAATGACAGGTTATCTAGAAAGAACGCAAGCCTTAGGATTGACTGTTATTGACAGTTACCTAGTTAAATCTGTCAAAAAATGCAGATATATTTATTTTGTTCAAATTGACAAAAAAAAATACTGCTGTACTCCTGTCAAAAATAAAGGAAAAGACAGATTGTTACTCTTCGCTGCTCTTCCTCTCTGGTTCTGACTCTAATATTGCATTCATTTAAACAGCACCACAACCACAGCCGTTTAAATGAATGACGAGAATCCAGAATTGCATCACCAATACTCCAATTCCTCACTGCTAGTTGGATCACACTTCCTAGTAGATTGCACCTGGATGTTGACACAGAGGATTAAGGCTATGAGCTATAGTTCCTGTGGTACAGGGTTTGATTCCTTCAGCCCTTATTTGCTAGTTGTGAGACATTAAGCAAGTCAGTCAACCAGACATTTCTCCTGGGTCATTTAGAAGGGACTGAGGGCTACCTGGTTAACAAATGGGTATTATTATGGATAGGACCTATGAATACACATTATCTTAAAGTACTGGTTGGGGTTGAATCCTTTTTTCATCAAGGTCAGATCATGCCTACAAAACCCGGTGGACTTCTTTGAGAAGGTCACCAAAGGAATGGATGAGGGGAAAATGGTTCACACTGCTTACCTTAACCTGGCTAAGGCATTTGACACAATACCCCACTCAGACATTGTTGACAAACTTAAGATGTTAGGTACAAGCCTGTATGCCACCCTATGGATAGCCAAATGGCTCACAGATAGGACTCAGGAATTTAGAACTGGGCAGTCCAATTCTAAAAGGAAGCCAATCACAAGTGGAGGCACTCAAGGATCAGTCCTTGGATCGTTCCTTTTTGGCATTTACTTCTCTGAAGGCAAGGCCAATGTCAATGGTGTCTGGCTGATTAAATTTACAGATGATTGCAAATTAGGAGCTGTCATTGAATCCCGCACTGAAGTAAATGTTCTCCAGGAAAGGCTGATACAGACAAACAACTGATGTCAGAGCCATGAACTAAAACTAAATGCCAAGAAATGCATAATAGTATTCTTCTGGAAGTCATCCACTGCTGGTAGCTATCATACTGACAACACACCCCTTAGAATTGACACAGTAGTCAGGAACTTAGGGACACACATAGACAGTAATCTATTCTTTGACCATCATATGTCTACAGCATTGAGGAAATCATTCTATGTTTCACAACTTACAAACAAAGGTATGTCATCTAGGTCCAAGGAAGTTATTGTTCCACTGTATTCAGCATTCATCAGACCTGTCTTGGAGTACAATTCCCCCTTTGTTATATATCTAATCAGGCATATCCAGCAACTGGAACATCCACAGAGGTTCCTCACTAAAGGAATATAGTGAGTAAGTAAAATGTCATATGCAGACCACCTCAAGGCCCAATTCCTGGATTTTGTCTCTTACAGGCTGTTGAGGGGAGTTCTATGCCTGGTATACAGGGCATTGTCAGGCCCCACTCTGCTGGACCTCCTGTCTATCCTCAAAACAAACATCACCACAGTTACCCATTCTAAAGTCTTAAAATTTGCCTGTGGTATAAATAGGGCCTGCTGGAGAGACAGGTATGTATCCCAGAGACTACCCCATCTCTGGAACAGGCTCCGCATCCATGTGAAACAGAGTTCCTCCCTGACCCAATTCAAGTGTAACTTGGACAGTTGGATGGGTAACAGGAAATTCATCCCTGAATTGGCACCTATATCTCAACTGGACAGAGGCAACCTATACATGTTTCACCTCTTAAGCCCCTGCTTACTCTTACCAAGGGTACCAGAACTCATGTCAGAGATTTGGGATGCATGGCTAGGCTTAAAAATGCCCTTGTGGTTGTTAGCCTAGTAAGTACTTATTAACCTATGAACCTTGGGAACTAGCTACAGTTCTGTAGCTTATAGAAGATTAATGTTAGATGAAAACCTAAGGGGTTGATAAAAAAAACTTACTTGATTCAAGGTAAAAAAAATATTTGTAGAAATACATGTCTGATAAATCATCTGTGCAATGATTTTTAACACAATTTTTGGGGATATTTTTCTTTCTGAAAGAATTTATAAGTGAGACTATTTTTTTTTTTTACAATTTGCTGAGTTATATTTTTGTTTATTTTTTGCCCCCCACTGTACATTCCAGTGTGTACTTTCTGGTTGACCATCTAATACTTTGTATCAATTATTGATAACTTAAGTGTACCTGGTATTACTCCCAGGGCTGGGACCACCACAGCAGTAGGCAGGCTGAAAAAAAGGACATAAAAACATAAAGTGAAGCTTCTAGTAGCTGCATATATGCAATTCTGACAATACAACCTGTTCATTTGTCATTAGTTATATTTTTGCCATTTTTTACATCAATTTCTTCAAAAGGACATTTTTGTAATGCCCTCTCTGGGAAGAACTGCTCACATCATGTATATCACCCTCACACATAACACCAACAATCTCCACCCCTACCCTCCAATGACAAATGTTAACAATAGTCTAACTTGCAGTTACAGCATACTGCCATCACAAAGAAAGCACTAATTGAAATTTGAAATCTCACGCATTCTGTCTGGAATGGGTAAGATGATTAAATCTCACTCCATTCCACCTCAACACCCCCTAGCTCCCCCAGCACCCAAATCAGTTTCATGTTGTCTGTGTCATGGTGAGGATTCCACAAAGATGGGCTGTGGTGCTTTTTTGGTGAAATTCTTCTTGTGAGGTCCTAAGTAATCATTAAGTTGCAGTAGGAGAGATTATTTAGCCTATCCAGAGTTGCCAGTGAAATTTGTTTAGTTTTGTTAGTCTTCACGGTCATAGTTTTTATTTGAGGATAAGTTGAGAAGGGTACTGAAGACATTTGCCAAATGTACTTGGATATTTTCGAAGCAAAATTGTCTTCTACAATTTCTAGAGCATTAGCATAAAGAATGACATTGCAGTAATTTATATCCATGGTAAGATTATTCATAACCTTATAAAAATCAACCCCCTAAGTTTGAATCATTGAGGTTTATGTTTTTTTTCAAATGAAGAACTACTACCTCAACGGAGAAGCAATGTCTTCATGTTTTTAGGATATGTTCTGTAACTGACCACATGACAGTCCTTCTACTAAACTGAGTTAACCATCCATGCTGCAAATGCAATTAAAATCCATGAAATTACAACGTATTGGTTTTTACAATTTGTGAAATGATCGCATACACTTTCTTTCTATAATTGCCCTAAAATTCAAAGTATGGAAGTCAACCTATCATCTAATGGTTCTTTACATTTTAAGTGTTGTTAGGGTTCAATAATTTTAATTAATTAGTGCAGAGAGAATGTGCAAATATGGCTTAGTGATTTAGTAAATAGTAGGTAAGTTAAAGAAGTAATAGTTCATAAGATTGCTAGTAATAAGAATTATACTGCAGAACATTTGAAAATAGACCACCTGTGACTGAGAATTTATTTAGTTATATTTGAATGTTTAGGAAGGATTGGGTGGTATAAAACAACTTGTAAGAGTTTGGAATACAGAAACAGACACCCAGAGTGGTGAATGGCTTTTTTTTCTAATTTTTCTGTGCAAATATAGTGAGTGTGCTTGTGTCAATCTGTATAGTCGTACAGAAGACTGGCATTCCATATAGGTTTAATTTCTTTTCCTTTGTGGTGTGATAGGCTCCATTTCAACCATTACCCCCAACTAGATGAAGAAGGTATCTTAGAATGTGCAAATTTCTGTGTTGGAGGGAAGCCTTCTAGCTTATCAGTTGGAGTGGTAAGCACTAGGTAGCCTATCTACCACAAGAGGAGTGGTTTCTGGCCCATAAATTGTAGTTTATTGGCTGTTGGGCAGTTTTTCCATCCCTTTCAACTTTCTGGTCTAAAAACCCACATTTGCGCTTGTTTCCTGCCTTTCCTGTTAACTAGTCTAGTCATGGATTTGCTGTATCCAGGATTGTTTTTATTGGCCGTTTGGCAGTTTTCCATCCCTTTCAACTTTCTGGTTTAAAAGCCCGCGTTTGCACAGGCTTGCTCTTGTTTAAGCTCAGTGGATCCATTTTTGGCTCCCTGCAGACAGCAAGAGCATCAGGAAGGAGAAAGAGATACTCCAAGTGCCTCCATTTTGATTTTTTCCTAATTTACTGCTTTCTGCACTTGTTTTTAGTCATTTTTTAATTTAATTGTATTTATTTAAACTTTATTTGCTTTAATATTGCTACACACTCAAGTGTGGTAGCTTGCACTGCATTTGAATTGTTTTTACTGCTGTTTTAGCTGCTTTTCTGTAAAAAAAAAAGCAAAAAAAAAAAAAAAAAAAGAAAAGTTCAAAGCTTGTTTCCTACCTTTCCTGTAACTTGTCCAGTCCTGATACAGAACTGCTGTAGCCAGGGCTGTTTGTAAGCTTCTGAGCCTTCTAGCTTATCAGTGGGAGTGGTAAACACTAGGTAGCCTATCTACCACAAGAGGAGTGGTTTCTGGCTCAGAAATTGTAGTTTATTGGCTGTTTGGGCATTTTTTCCATCCCTTTCAACTTTCTGGTTTAAAAGTCCACGTTTGCATGGGTTTGCACTTTTTTAAGCTCCGAGCAGTGGTGCTGAGCTGAGGTAAACTATTACTGATGCCAGAAAGTCTGCTCTTCAGTTTTTCCCATAGATCTTGCTAGTTCTTTCTCTTTCTCTTGCACTTCAAATAGCTTAATTGCTTTGCACTTTAAAAGGTTTTTGTAGCAATTATTGTAGCACACCTAGGTGCCATGAACACTAGTTGTATTTCATGGAAATAGCTCCAGTACTTAGTAGTTATGACCACTCCTCTTGGCATGATTAAAGGGCAGTTCCCCTGTGCTTTCACCTATTAACCTGGTGCACTTGGGCATTCTGAGGCAGTGTAGCAGCTGCCTCATGTACACAGACAACCTTCTCCTCTTACCTCCCAACACTCAGACTTGTGAGAGATGCACTTATATCACCAAATTTGAAGCTATGCACTCTCCAGCCAAGACCAGACTAGCTGGTCAAGAAGAGAAGGTCAACACCTGCACCACACCACATGGAACACATAGCCCTCCAGAACACCCACCACCACAGCTCTTACATAAAACACAAATCAAACACCCACCTTCATGGAGGCTCTCAATAGAAATTTACCCAAACAGCACTTGACCACCACAACACAGCACAAATTACAGGGCACATAGCTCACCTCCACAGTGTGCCCCTCAACCTAAGCTCCTAAGGCTAAACACCTTGCCCAATGCACTAATCATAGGTGACTCAATAATGAGGTTCACAAATGTCCCACTCACTAGGTTGAATAAGGAGAAGGTAACAGTCAATTGTCTATCAGGTGCCAGAATCCGACACATAACACATGCACTGAGGTCACTCCACAACAAGTACAAGTATGACTTTGTCATTGTCCATGTGGGTGTGAATGACCTGAGATGCACCTCCCTGGACTACATGAAAAGAGACATGGTGGAGCTCTCAGATTATGTGGCCCAAGTAGGTATGACGCTTGCCCTGAGCAGTATCCTACTGTCACCCAGAATGATACCGCAGTACAAACAAAAAATGATTGACTTCAACAATTGGCTAAGTTTCTGGTGTCATTCTAAGGGGATCCAGTATATGTCTGCTTGGGATGACATGATTGACAGACTTTGATGCTTTGCCAGAAACATTCTGCATCTGTCACCCCTGGGTTTCCAGATACTGGCTAAGGCTCTTGCAACCCCTATAGTGACTTTTTTAGGCTGTGTTCCAAAGACAAAATTACCACCATAACAGCTATAAATAAATGCAATCTGAGGGTCATGCTTAAACACCAACGTAACCAAACCAATGCACAGACTCAGGAAATACGAAAAAAAGCAGCAGAGCACGACCCAGGAACACTGATTTAATGAGAAAAATGTTGTAAGCACAAAACACGCTTTCGGTGAGCCCAGTGTCTTACCTTCTTCAGACAAAATTACAAGCCAACTAGCTAACACTTTATATCATCAGTACTCAATCAATTTTAATTAAATTAGTACTCCTTATCTAATTAAATAAATCTAATTCTGAATGCAACAGTTTTTAAAAGGATAGCAGATTAGAACATAAAAAACTTATAAGCCTATTTTTAATGTTATTTTAAAATGTTTTAAAACTGTTTTAAATCTATTTTAATCTATTTGAATCTATTTGATGCACACACACAATAAATATAAAAAATATATATAAATAATTTTAGCAAACAGTAAATAAAACTGATAAATTTAACAATTCAATTCATTTACATATACATATATATATATATATATATATATATATATATATATATATATATATTGTGTGTGTACTTGCATCAAAAACAAACTAATATACACATATAAATATAGCAGTATATGTGTATAAAAATATAAATATTGTATAAAATACACTTTAATTAATAACTGAGAAGTGTTTAAAAACATTATATGTTAATATCATAATAACAACATCATACTAAATTTAAAACCATCTAAAAGAAATAATTACATAATCCCAAAACAAACAACCTTCATCCTTTAGGTTAATAAACCTAATTCGTTTAAAACAAAGAACAAAACTTGTTGCCATGTTTTTATATATGGGGGTATATGCATCAATTTGTACAAAAAGCCAACATGCTGCAAATTAAACTGCTACCTTTTAGTAGATAATAATTTTAGAACACAGGCAATAGATACAAATTCATTTAAGCCTGGATGAGTATATGCACATGTACGTAGCTGCCAAACTAATTCATTTATTTCCAAATGAATTTGCCAAGGGCCACTTATGTTGTCCACCAGAATTCTACCCAAAACTGTAAACTTAAAGGAGTGTCCAGAATAGTTATGAATATGCCTTGCAAGAGCATTATTTAAATCTTGCCTAGCTATAGCATAAATGTGTTCATAAATGCGCTGTTTAAGCTTTCTTTCTGTTTTCCCTATGTAAAATGCAGTGCATTTTTGACATAAGGCTAAATAGACCACTCTAGAAGTATCACAACTATGTTTTCCTAATATTTTGCATTCTTCGTTCCTAATCCTGACTTTTGGGTCAGTGAGGATATGTTTACATTGGTTACAAGCCCCACACTTAATCATTCCTGAAAGCCGTTGACTTGAGGGTTGTGGTTTAAACTCTAACAAAGATTTTACATTCCGGCCTCTTCTAAAAGTTAATTTAGGAACCTCACCTAACTTGTGGGACAAGTAACTATCCTCAGTAATCAAGGCCCAATATTTATTGAGCACCTTCCTAATTTCAAAGTGATCCACTGAGAAGGTACAAAGAAATCTCATTCCAGAACTAGACTGGTTGTTGTTGTCAGCCCCTGGTCTAGGTAAAATAGAGGAGCAGTTTCCAGAATGTTAACATCAAAAGAAAGAATAGGTTTATAAAACCCTGATTTTCTTTTGTTTACTACTTCTGTTCTGATATCAACAAGCAAAGATGCCGGATAACCTCTATTTGCAAACATTTCGCTCAGATGTTCACATTCTAGCAAAAAGTCATCCAACTCAGAAATCATTCTGGCTGCTCTTACCATCTGGCCTTTAACTACTGCCTTCTTCTGGTAACTAGGGTGAGAACTCATAAAATGCAGAAATGCATTAGAGTAGGTGGGCTTTCGATAAATAAGGCTCTTGTATCTTAAATTGATCTCATCCTTAATAATCAAAATATCTAAATAATTAATCTTGGATTTCTGCAAATTATAAGTGAACTCCAAAAAGGATGTCGTACTTGTGATAGTGTCTAAAAATTTAGGCACCTCAGAGGGGGACCCTTTCCAAATAAGAAACATGTCATCCTGGTACCTTGTGTACCAGGTGACATTGTTCCTAAAACCAGCGTCAGTGAACAGAAAGTTCCTCTCCCAGTATGCCAGCACTCCATTGGAGAAACTCCCTCCACAGGGCGACCCCATGGCCACTCCTGATTTTTGAAGATAAATTTTGTTGTCAAAAGACATAAAGTTGTTATTTAAGACTATTTCTAATAGTGTCTCAACTAGATATGTCGTGTTATCATCTATTTTTTTATCTAAAAGGAATTCATGTATCCATTAAATGCCCAATTCTTGTGGTATGACAGTGTACAAATCCTTAATGTCAATAGTCAAAAACCAGGAATTAACATCAAAGGGAATCTTTCTGATTTCTTGGAGAAAACTCCAAGAATCTTTACAAATCTGAGATTCTTGTTTGATTAAAGGTCTTAAAATACTGTCAACATATTTAGCACATGCAACAGTAATAGAACCATGCCCATCCACAATAGGACGGAAAGGGGGTTGTACTAAACTTTTATGCGTTTTTGGAATGCAAAACAAGACCGGTAGCCTAGGGGCTAAGACATTTAAGTATTGATACAGGTCAGCATCTATAACTCTTTCCAAAAATAAATCCTCAATCATACCTCTAATTTTCCCATAAGCAGTGTTAACTTCATTAATACTCACAGTTTGGTAGCTAACAGTATTTAGTAGTGTAACCATTTTCTGAACATACACAACATTATCCATAAAAACCAAACCACCCCCTTTATCTGGCTTCATTACTCTTATGTTACAATTTTTTAACAACACTAAAAACTCTCTTTCATCTCTAGTAATATTATAGTGCCGCTTATAGGAAGGTTTGTTCACCTTAAGAGCCCGTAAATCATATTCACACATCTTTTCAAACAGACGTAGTGTGTCATGTAGTGGGGGGTTAAAAGTGCTAGGAACTCTCAGGGTACCAGATGGAAGTATTCCATCCCCAACAGTACTTTCAAATTGAGTTTTCTTACGAATAACTTTAGATCAATAATGGTTTTCACTAAGTCAAATGGCATATCAGGCACAAATGATAACCCTCTAGCAAAAAACTCAACAAGATTAGAGTCAATGACAAAAGAAGTGTAATTATAAATTTTAAAGTCCCCTTTAGAGTCAGTCAGTGTCACTAGCTCAGGGAAATAGTCTGTCATCTCCTGCGTTTGGCTCTGCGGTTCCTGAAATTGCCCTGATTGTTCCTCGCCTGTCCATTGACTTGTCTGTTTTTTTTGTTCCTGGGAAAACCCTGCTGGTTATTAGAATTATCACAATTGTTGACAGCGCCTTCCTCAAATGAATTGTTGTTACTATTATCAATCCTGTTTGCATTAATGTTAACAGATTTACTGGTGTTGCTCATAAGCCTTTCGCTACGACGAAGAGGCATCTCTTCAATGTCATTAGGTTCTCCTGCTAAATTCTGTTGTACACCAGTTGCATTAAGCATTTCAGCTTGATTATATCCATCCAAGCCCATATTTTGCAGCTTGTTAGACAATAATGGGGGTCGAGGATAAGCTTTGTGTAACCGGTATTCATTAATGTCTCTGTTGATCTTTTTCATTTTATTATTAGTGAGCTTACTAATAGCCTCAATACTACTAAAAATACGCAAGTACTCATATTTGTATCTAATAAATTCTGAATCAGCCTTAATGTTTTCTTCAAGACTTGCAAGTTCAGTTTTAAAACAATCAACCTCCTTCTGATATTGTGTAACCATCAAATTCATGTACTCAAAACCTTGCTGGTCAAACAATGCCAACAAGGCTTTGTGGAATTGAGAACCTTCCACTAGTCCAACAGGAAAGCGCCATTGCCGCAAACCTTTCGGAACCAGTTTCTTGACCAAGCATTCTTTTAAATAAGAAATTTCAAGCTGCAGTTTCCTGCACTTGAACAGTTTAGAGTCAAAAACAGTGATAAGATAGGATAAATCACTTACATTCTGTTGACTGCTTTCAGACACTTCTTCGCTAGTCTTGTCACTAAAAAAATCAATGTGACTGAGAAATCTGTTAATTGAAGGGCTTCCTGTAAAATTAGAAGCAGAATTGGTGCTTCCTTCCTGCTCCCCGTTTGTTGTACTATTCCTGTTAGCCTGTCCAGGTGGAATATCCGAAGAAGCAGGACTACGTGCAAAAACAGACCCTGTAGTAAGCAAAGCACCAGAAGTGCTAGTTGAAGTCATCCTCGGTGCCTCAGAATTATTAGGCAAACATGAAGAAGCAGAAGGAGCGCTTAACGCTGGCAGTAACGAAGAACCAGAGCTTTGCACTCCAGATACGCCAGTAGCTTGCAAAGCTTCCACCTTTTGTGTAAGCTTGTCAACACGATCCATGACAAGCTGCAAAAGGAGAGTCAAGTTGCCTTCAGCATTCGCTTCATTAGCATGAAGGGTCATGCTGCTCAATGTTAGAAGTCTAAATTACAAGATGCACTCGTTCGAAGCACTCATCAAAATGGAGAACATCAACATTTGTGCTGTAATGGAGACCTGGTTTAAAGCAGCAGAAAGCACCCCTGCACTACCAGTCTATAAGTCAGTCCACAACCTTTGTCCCCGAAACATGGACCAAATCTCCAAAGGCAGTGGTGTCTTTATATTCATAAATGATATGCACAGCTCCAGACTAGTAGCCCAGCATAACGCATCTGAGATACTTCAGGTACAACTAACATTGGGTAAAACAGAGAGCCAGGTCATAGCTTGCTATCGGTCCCCAACCATGTCCCTAGACTCTCACTTCATGTTCCTAAGCACCCTGGAAACTATCAAGGTCCAACCCAACACTCTCATACTAGGAGACTTCAACTACCCCTCCATTAACTGGGAAAACTACTCAAGCACCAATATACTGGCCCAGCGCTTCCTGGAATTTATCAGTTAAAATGCCATGGACCAGCTCATTCTGACCCCCACTAGAGGAAGCAAAATCCTTGACCTAGTTATTACTAACATGGGTGGATGTTGCTCTATACCAATAGTCAATCCCTCCCTGGTGAGACCCGACCATAAACTCATCACCATGGAAATCCACATTTCACCCACACCCCCCACAAAACTGTTTCAGAAAAAGGTGAAGTCCCAGGACTGGAAAAACTCCCTTATTAGCCTCAACAAAAAGCTGAGATCCCTCATCAAATCCTCCAAAGCTAGCTATGAAGGCAGAAATGCAGCAGATGCTAAAAACAATCACAATGCCTTCTATAGTTATATCAAGAAGCTCCACGGCAATATCCAAATTTGCTCTGAGTTACTGCACAATGGTACCTCCTATACTGAGCCAACAGATATTGCCAACATACTGGCCGACAGATTCAGTGGCAACTTTACCCCGCTCTCCCCTCCTAAAGGACCAATCACAATATTGGACGTATGCCAGGCACCAAGCATTACTGCAGCACAGGTTAAAATTGCATTGTCCACGGTCAAGAATACAGCTTCCATGGGACCCGATATCCCTAGCTGTGTTCTACATAAACTATAAAGTGAACTGGCACCACATCTGTATGCCCTGTTCAGTCACAGCCTCACCTCAGGCTTTGTCCCTACTGAATGGCACACTACTACAGTTATCCCTCTCCATAAAGGGGGAGTGACTACAGACCCAGGGAATTGTTGCCCCATTAGCCTGATGAGTCTAATATATAAAGCTATGGATGGCATCATCATGGACCTGATTAACAAAGATATAGGAAATCTCCAAACTCTAGACCCCACGAAATTTGGCTTTGTGAAAGGGAGATCATGCCTGCTCAACCTGTTTGAGTCAGTCACCAGGGCTGTGGATGAAGGTAAGGCAGTGCATACAGCCTACCTTGATCTGGCCAAGGCCTTTGATACCATTCCTCACTTGGGAATTACTCATAAACTCACCAAACTAAGCATCAACCCCTATATCACTAGGTGCATTGCAAATTGGCTCACAGATAGAACACTCAGTGTGAAAGTAGCGGACTCCATGTCTGACTGCCGACCACTCACGAGTGGAGCCCAACAGGGATCAGTCCTGGGTTTTCTCCTGTTTGGCATCTACTTCTCAGAACTCCAGGCCAATACAGAGGGACTTTGGCTGACCAAGTTCACAGATGACTGCAAGCTGAGAGGCATTATTAACTCCCCAAGTGATGCAGACATCCTAGAGAAAGGCCTCACTGAGACCAGTGACTGGTGTCGAAACCACGGCTTGTATAGTTTACATGCACCTATATTAAATAATTGAGAATGTATGTGACTCTAATGGGCTGTGTGATTTATAAATATGAGACAAACTTGCCTGTGATTTAATAAATAATCAAACAAAGACCATATTCCTAGTAAAAGCAGATTTAATAATAAATAAAGTAGTAGCTGTTTGCAGAGCAAGAAAGGTTATGACTTCTTAATTTAAAGAGTTAACAGAATATGAGGAGGATTGTAGGAAATGGTGCTGGAGCTAGATAACAGGATATGAAGTAAATATGCAGAGTCAAAACTGCAGCAGTGGAGACAGTGAGACCCTGAGAATCATGTAAAGCCTTGTGCACCAAGTGTGACAAACATACATGATGAAGAAGTGCGCAGCACATAAACAATTGTATAGACGCTGTGGGAGCAAGGGGTTTGAAGGAGCTGCTAATATACTTGATGCCCTACTCATGTGGTATAACTCTGTAGATGAGCTCAGTCAGAGGCTTTCCACTACTGGATAGGATAAGGCAGTTTAATTGAAAAAACAGAATCCCCAAATCATGGGAGAATCCCATAATACTCTTTGCAAGCTATATTTCCCCTTGTATGGAACAGGAAGTCCATAACATGTATTCAAGCTTACTAGAGATACTCACCAACCAACCCAATATCATATTCATAGGTGACTTTAATTACCCCACTATTAACTGGGAATCATATAACACCAAACGTGCAGACACAGAGATTCCTAGACTTTGTAAACACAAACTCCCTGTACCAGATTGTTAATAGTAAGAATTCATTGTCTAAGCATATTTTGGATGTTGGTAATAGCCATTCTTTTAGATATTTGGTTTCAGAATTATTTAATGTAGGAATTAGAAGTGGTGACATTAAAACCAAGACAGAATGTTTTGAGATCAAATGGATTTTGATGCTGGAGTCAGATAAGGGGAAAGGATTAAATGAACATGTCCCTTTAAAACTTCTTTTAAGGTCACATGCCTTGGCCCAGTAGTTTTGAATGTATTTAAGTGCTGCTTGATTTTTTTTTCCTAGATCTGATGAAGCATCTATTACTGGTGTGACAGCACTTACCTGGTTGTATTTGCATTTATTTTAATAAACTAAATTTCTATTTTGTTTTACACTGCTGTGTCAGCTGTTTTTTCCATTTAATGTCAGATTGTCAATATGCTGACTATAGGTGTAGGCACACTGGATCTGGTCATCACTAATATGGGGAATCGCTGCACACCCCCTAGTGTCCTAGTGTAATATCTCCTCTGGTAAGGTCAGACCACAAAATGGTCTCCTTTGCAGCAAAAATAAATCCTGGACTCCCAGTTAACCACGGAGCATTCAGGAACTGCTCTAAGGCAAACTACCTATTAAGTGATAACCTGGCAAAATTTCAACCCAGTTAAATCCTGAGAACACTGCTACCTATGCTGAACTATTCACAAAAACCTTATATAAGTATGATACTAACCGCATACAGGCAGCTATACACACAAAGAATAAGTACAGAACTAATAAAAAAGAAGCCATCTTGGTGGAATCACACCATCAGTAAGATGTATAACAGGATAAAGAAAATCATGGCAAATATTAGTAGGTGTAGCACCAAACCCAGCTTTGTTTCATCAATGGCAGGTCATGCCTACTGAACCTGGTGGACTTCTTTGAGAATGTCATCAGAGTAATTGTCTGCAGCATAATGGTTAACACGGCCTACTTTGATATGGCCAAGGCATTTGACACAATACCCTACTTGGGCATTGTTAACAAACTCAATAAATTAGGTATAAACCGTTATGTCACCCAGTGGATAGCCAGCTGGCTCACTGACAGGACCTAGGAAGTTAGAATTAGGGAGTCCACCTCTATAAAGTGGCCAGTCACCAGCAGAGTTCCACAGGAATTGATTCTCGGACAGTCATATTTTGGTATCTACTTCTCTGAAGTCAAGGCCAACATCAAGAGCCTCTGGCTGATCAAATTTGCAGATGACTGAAAATTAGGAGCAGTCATAGGATCCCTCACTGACACTAATGTTCTCCAAGAAGGGCTGACACAAATAACTAGTGTCAGAGCCATGGACTAAAACTATATACTAAGAAATGCATAATTGCATCCTATGAGAAATTGGTCACCACTGGTATGACAACAAACTCCTAAGAGTCAACGCAGCTCTTAGGGACTTGGACACACACATAGACAGTAATATAGCCTTTGACCATCATGTGTCTAAAGTAGTGAGGAAAGCATTCTGTGTTGTGCAACTTATAAACAAAGGAATGGCATCTATGCCCAAGTAGGTCATTTTTCCACTGTATGTAGCCCTTACAGACCTATCATTGAATACAGTGTCCCATTTGGTATGTACCCAACCAAGCACATCCAACAAACAGGATGCCCACAGAAGTTCCTTGCTAAAAGAATAAAGGATATAAATAACATGCACTATGCAGCTGTTTCAATGCCCCATCCCTATATTCTGTCTCCTACACGCTGTTGAGGAGTTATCTATGCTTGGCATATAAAGCATCTTAGGACACCACTCTGATGGACCTCCTGCATATCTGCAAAACAAAAACAGCACCAGAATTACAAGTTCAAAAGGCTTAAACCTTGCCTATGATATAAATAAGACCTGCTGGAGAGCAGGTATGTATCCCAGAGACTACCCCTTCTCTGGAAAAGGCATCTTATCAATTAAAGCAGAGTTCCACCATAATCCAATTTAAGTGTATCTTGGACAACTGGAAGAGGAACCAGAAATTCACTCCTGGTTTGGCATGTATGCCTCTAATGGATAGAAGCAACTTATAAATAATTCATCTCCCGGGCCCCTGCTTGTAAATGTTTCATCTCCTAAGACCCTGCTTGTACCTATCAAGGGTACCAGAACGTATCAGAGATTTGGGATGCTTGGCTAAGTTTAAAATGGCTCCACTTGTCATTGGCCTAGTACACACCTATGAACTTATGAACAAGACTTAAGTTTATGACTCAAATAGTGTAATACCTTGACCTGGCCAAAGCCTTCAATCAATGTTCCTCACTCGGATATTATAGATAAACTCTCTCAACTAGGCATCAATCCATATGTTACCAGTTGGGTACGAAACTGGCTCACTGATAGAACCCACCTAGTCAAAATAGGGGAAGACACCTCAAGCAGTAGACCCATAATGAGCGGTGTACCCCATGTATCATTCTTGGGGCCTCTGTTGTTTAGGATATACTTTTCTGAGGTGGAGACCAAAACCAGTGGGCTATGGCTGACCAGGTTTGCAGATGACTTCAAGCTGGGTGCTGTCATCAATTCTCCTAGTGGTGTGGACATCTTCCAAGAGGATCTCACCCAAACAAATGACTGGTGCCAGAAACATGGCCTCAAACTGAATGCCAAAAATACATCATCATCCCCTTTGAGGAGAGTGATGTCCCCACAAATGATCACATTAATAACAAGGTCCTAAGCACACAATCAATAGTGAGGAATGTGGGCATCCAGGTTGATAGAAAACTGACTTTTGACCATCATATTGCCTCCATTGTAAGGAAAGCTTTCTACATGGCTCACCTTATTAGTAAGGGTATCTCATCCAGGGACAAGGTGATCATAACATCCCTGTATTCTTCTCTTATAAGACTCATTGTTGAGTACAATGCCCCTTTCAATATGTACCTCACAAAGCACATGCAGTAGGTTGAGAGACTACAGAGGTTCCTTACCAGGAGACTCCAGGGCCTAAGACATCTACCCTACACAGATAGGCTAAAGGCCCTGTCCCTCTACTTGGTCTCATACAGACTCCTCAGAGGTGACCTCTGTCTGGCATGCAAAGTAATTTCAGACCCTGCCTTGATGGGATTGCTGCATATCCGCAAGTCAAGGTCCACTCAAGTAACCTACATGAGTGACCTCATCCTGGTCTGTGACTTCAATAGGACTTGTTGGAGGGACAGATTTGTGTCCCGGAGACTTCCCTTTTTGCGGAATAGACTCTCTCTCCACGGCAAGCAGTGTACCTCATTAACCCTTTTAAGTGCAACTTGGATAACTGGATTGGGAACAGAAAATACACCCCTAGGTTTTCACCAGTGTCCCTGCTGGACAGTGACATCAGGTGCTGACTTGATGGAACATAGGCTAAATTCTTGGCTAAGCATTTAAGGGCCTCAGGGCCAATAGCCTAGTAACTTCCTATGATCCTATAATCCTATAATAATTTGCTTATTGCTTCACATTTCATCCTATATACTAATGTACACTACTTGTATTTACTTACACATTTTGTAGACGTTACTAAGTATCAGATTATAAGAAAAAGTTACTTACCATGAAATAATAGAACTCTCAATTGTATACCTTCAAAGAAAGCAAACACTGCAATTTGGATGACCCTGTCAAAACATAGCTGAATAAATATAATAATAAGCAAGTGCTTGGGGATTCTTGCAAATTATTTACACTCCTATGACCCATCTGTTCCGCTTTCTGTGAGAGCTATTTAGGAGAGGTCATCTTCTAGACAGTCCTCAGGGTTATTTGTATAGCTGCATCTCCCATTCCTGTGGCAGCCTGATCATTATGTCTTCAATACTGGTGACTAATGCATGTCTGTTGCTACACCTATAAATCCCTAAAAAAAAATGTAAAAAAACAAAGGTCCAAAATGTCTCACATATAATCTATAAATACTTTAATGTGAAAAGCTTTCGAGTCACTACAGTTCTTTCTCAATGCAAAAATTAAAAATCCCAATTAATCACCTCTGCCTTATATAATACTAACCAGCCTATCAGAAAATAGCATACCATCAGCTAAATAAACAGATATAAATCAAATATAAATTCCTGCAAGCAATATTTTAAGACCATTCATATAACCATTTAACACAAAAAATACAAAGGCTATAAAAAATGAACAGTCCTAATAATGTAGATTAGCATGCGCTAAGTAAAGGCACTTTTTTAACTACTGCATTCTTAAGGGAAAAATACTCTTAAGCTATGATTATCCTAATATTGTTCAGTCTGTATTAGGAATTGTCTGCATTCCTAATTGAGGACACTTGTTACTAGTCTGTTGCATACCAAGAACCTTCCAGATTACCAAGCTACAGACTCTACCACGGCAAGTAAGCCCAGCTGCTTGTGAAGGAGCCACATTTTTGCTGCTGCTGTATTCATGATGTCATCCATTCAGTTACTTACCAAAGCTCATGACTATTTGTGCAGATAGCTGCATAAATTAACTGGTGCACATAGACCTTTGCGCTATGACTGAGTTCCTGCTTCAACAGCATAGTTTTTGCAATGCCTACAGTACAGCTGTTACCACTACTCCCATGTGCTAATCAGTCTTCCAACCTTCTCTACCCACACTCATGAACAAGCACACATAATGCTTAAATTCCTTCATGTGATATGTCTTTTCTCACTCCACCTACCATGAGCAATCCATTTTATTCCAGGACAGAACCATGGTATGGATTTTCCTCCCGGCTGCCACACACTCAGTAGTGAATCACTCTAGTGCACACTGGAGATCACTACTATTCTAATTTATTTGTAATACTGTAGTTTGATTCCAGAATGGAAATACAAACAACACAATGCATCATTTATGTACTCATGGTGGCTTTATTTATAGTAAAACAGATTACCATGTTATGAATTACATTTCCTCAATTCTTTTTAATAATGGGATGTGCCTTGATAGTGAAATACATTTTTTTTTTATTGGCAAGATCCCTTTCCCCTGCCATATGAAAGGCTTTGCCTACTCTTTGCTTACTTATATATACAAACTCAAACATCATGCAACAGAGGGGGGAGAAAAAATGTCAGATCACTACCCCAGAGTCCCACACAGTACAAATCATCTCAGATTCAACAAGCTACGGCAGAATAATAAACTATACTTGTCTGAGTGTAAGATAGCGTTCAGAGTAATCCCATATTGTAGTCAATGAATGATACCCAGGTAGGGTGTAATTTACTGCATAGCAATGCAGTGATTAACATCTAATATGACATTCTGAGTGATCCTGTCACCACTTTTTTTTTGCCTTCCTATAGAGTCCTCTGATCTGCTGAGTCACCGACTCAAAATACATCACATTGGTAAGGTTAATAGTATTATAGAGTGTGTGATGGTAGGGAAAAACTACTTCATCATATAATTTATTTCCCTACCTTCTAGAAAAAATGCTTGATCCCCTTAACCAACACTTTGTTTTTCTCCTCCACACAGCACAAGGAATGTGTCATGTCTGATTCATGCAGTTTGTCACTGATGCTTATGCTATAGATTCCACATGAAGGCTATTACAATGAATCACTATTTTTTCCTAAACAAAAAAAATCTCATATTTCCCTGAAGCTTTCCACCTTACGCCTTGCCTTCATCATAGACCTTCCTGTGTACCTGTTTTACTTCTTTATCTATATTACCTTCCCTGTCCCTTCTGCTGACTCAGTAATCGGTTTTCTTTTGCATAGTCATTATCCTCTGTATGTCATTTTTTTCCATTATTGTTATATAATCCAGGGAATATTCTTCCATTAAATGTGCAGGACTATTCTTGTCATGTGATACAGAAGTACTCTTTTCTTATTAATCTGCTCTGTATACTGAATGAAGATAAATAAATGTCCAGTAGAGCAAAAAAAAAAATCCTATTTTACATAATTGTTTACACACATAGACAGACAGATAGATAGATAGATAGATAGATAGATAGATAGATAGATAGATAGATAGATAGATAGATGGATAGATTCATAAACTTTATAAATATATAAAGAGCTGTGAATCACATGGATATGACAGATCTTCACTTGAGGTTGATGTGTGTGTGTGTGTGTGTGTGTGTGTGTGTGTGTGTGTGTGTGTGTGTGTGTGTGTGTGTGTAGTCTCAAAATCTGTGTTATACCAACTCCAAGACTGAAGGGTCATGGAAAAAAAAACAATTTTCTATTTTCTAAAAACTATCACTGTTAATTCAGAGTGCCAAAATATAACTGAGGATCCAGGCAATGGAGATGGCCTATGGTACTGCAAAAATTCTGAATTTCTTGGGGTTTTATTTGCACAAAAATACATATTGCTGACGTATTTATGTTTAGTTCATTTGTATGCTTGAGTTATCAGGTTTTGTGCTAGCATTAAAAGCAGACATCTGTGTTTAGATTTTGCACATAGGAATCAGACAGCATAGCACACGCACACACACACACACACACACAAATTCACAAGAAATTTAGCAAGTAAATGATTTTACTTTGGTATGCTAATTTATTCTTTGTATTTATGAGCTGACAATTTTAGTGTGAATGACACCATATTAAAAGTGATATTAAAATAAAAAGGCTATTTCATAGATAATATTACATAAATGCCTTTATATTTTATATAGCCTCAATTTATCTTACTTGATGTGCAGCTGCCTTTGATACATGTTCAGCTGTAGAAGTAAAACCAATTATAATTATAATGTGAGTGCACCACAAACTCTAATGCTACTCTTTGTAAAAAGGGTGACTATGTTACTTAAACATGCAGTTTCCTCTTTTTTTTTTATTCCGGAAAATGGATGATCTGACACAGAACAAAAACCTTGAAAGCAAAGGTCTTCTAGGAGATAAATGATACCAAACATGCTTGGAAAGGACCTGTCCTTCATGAAGAAATTGCTTTGAAAATTGCTTCTACTGTGGATTTTTTCAGAAAGGCCTTTTTACTCAGTCCAAAGGGAAAAAAATGTCTTATAGTGGAAAAGTTGCTTTTTATACAATAACAAGCAGGCTCTCTAAGCATTAATTACTTCTAGAAGAAGGAAATCGCACAATTTTTATAGATTTTGACATGCAGCCTAAATTGTCTTCACACAGTGGTGATGGGGACATAATGATGTCTAGCAGCACTGCAGCTTTCTGTAAAGAAGGGATGACAGCTTTAGACTTGCATCTAATGTCTTTTGAAACATCTTTCTCAAAAAAGATGAGAGTATAGCAAGTGCACTACCTTCTATTTGGCAAAAACAAAGGGCCTCCAGCTTTAAGAACTTCAAACAAGAGGGCAGCCCAAGCAACAAGATGCCAAGGAAAATGATTTGTGATAAATGGATACTGGCTGAGAACAAAGTAGAAAAAAGAGAATTACATTTTGTTTTACTTTTATTTTTTTTTAACCTGGCCCTTATCTAGCCTTCTGTACTTGAGAAAGTTCTGGTCCCATGTAATTATTCTCTTTGTGGTGACTGAATGCACTTCAGGCCGGGAATGTATTGAATGATATCAACAAGAACAAATAAGCAGGTGGTTTGTCATTTGTCATTTCATTAGGATGAATGGTAAATATGTTAAGGACTGTACAGGAATTAATATTATTAGTGCTGACCAGATTTACATAAGGATTTTTGGAACAACAGCTGCTTGTAGTGCAGGCACATAATGGTTTCCAGGTTATAGAAAAGCATGCAACTATGGCATTATGGAGTGATAGAATGTGAGTTTCATATACTACACTGTTTAAAACTAATACTTATTCTCACAGTAAGGGAAATGAGTTTAAACAGTACACATGAAGTGCATTCTGTTTTACTTTTAGTTATTTGGAAAATCTTTATCTGTCAATAAGGTAGAGTATGGAAAATCATGATTAGTGCTCTCTTACTTCCCAGTTCTACTGCATCTTTAGTTTTGCTGTTACACACACTGTGAAAATAACCACAGCTTAGAAACAGAAGCTTAAAAGTAGCTTTAGTTAGAATGAACATAAACAAATTACTGTGTACATTTTTACTTGAAAAGCAGAAATATCACCTCAGTTAAGTTAAGCTTGCACTCATGTTTTTGTTACGGCCATGACATCAAGACAATGGATCCAATTCCAAAATACTTGTTCCAACTGTAAGAGGCCACTTACAATGAGAACAGGTAATTTAGAATCTGGTTCCTTGTATAAGCCTGTTTATAGATGGGCCTTACACCAAAGTGACTCAGAGCAGACAATGAGAGCAGCTTATTTTGAAATCTGGCCTGATATGTTCCATCACCTTTCATCAAAACTATAAGACTAGTTTTTTATTTTGAAATAAGCTGTGGATATTTCTTTCATTTTTCATTCAGTGTTCACTGTTTTTATTTCACACTGATTTTAAGTGTGCTGCCCACTGTATATCACTAGCTTCCCTATATAACACTAAGGATGCTTCATCCTTCTGAGAAAGAAAGCATTGCTAAGATGATGTTTCCACATTTTCATTATAATTATGCTATGGCAGACTGTTGCATGGTCACCCATATCAAACTGCTTACTACCTGCTTAACCTGTAAGTTGAATAAACTGAAGGAACAAAGACAGAAGAAAAGTACTAGGTTAAGGCATATTCCAAATATCATTACATTGAACAAAGAAAATAATTTCTTATTATTTAGAATGTTTATTCTTGTAGTTCTTCTATACATTTGGAGGCCTATATTATGTGACAGTTACTCCTGTTGAGAAATGCCTGCTGTGCTTTACATGTGGATTTTCTATTTGCATTTCTCATATAATGAGGGAGAGACAGTACCATCAAATGACATATTTTATACCTTATACAGCAAGTACGTACTCACCATGATATGACTAATGAATATTTGAAAGGTTCTTTCAATTCAATATATATATGGGATCATTTTGCTGCTAATATTTTTCTGTTGCAGATATTGTAATCTTGTGAGACTTATAAATGCTATCAGTTCCCAACAGTCATTAACAGTATAAAATGAATAATCTTCTTCCCCAAACAATTCATCTAAAAATGATTCCTTTCTCAAACCATTTCCTCCACATAATTGGTTATCCTTTAACAAAGTTGTTGGGGTTATACCATACATGACCTAGCAAAACATGTGTTGTGCTTCCCAAAATAAGTAGTAACTATCTTTCTCTAACCACTCAAATACCAACCCATTCCTTTGTCCTTGAGTCTGACTCAGAGAAACTGCTGTATGTAAATATCATCTGTGGGCAGGATCATAAAGTGTGGTTGGGTGACTAAGACAGAAAAGCACTGATCAGCAGTGCATTTGGCAAATTTACATTTGGCATCTCTGTGAGGGTGGAATTCTCACAAAAAAAATATGAATAGAATTTGTCACTGTCCAATTAAAAATACAGATACCCACAGACTTTTGATGATCTTTATTGTAATGAATAAAATAATAAAAATGAACTTTATTGAAACACTCGATTCAACTCATTGGAATAAAATAACATAAATACACATAAAGGCAGCGTACCCGCTCACCTTTAGATAAGCAGCGTCCCCCACTTGCTCTCTTATCATTACAATAACAAGGCAGCGTCCTCGCTCACCTTAGTATATCACCAATCCAATCTTTATACTCCAAGTCTTCCACCAATTCCAATTATCCTCCTGAGGGGGAACAGAAGAGGGGCATGCCTGTCCCTCTTCTCTGCCTCTCTGAACATCAACCATCATCAAAAAATGGGACGGGCAGGGAGGCCAACAAGATGACACCAAATGTGCTTCTCAACACTAAATCCCACCTCAAAAACCCTTAAGACTGTCCCATTAATCCTACCTCATTTATTCCCTCTATCCCACTTGCTTAACCCTTTCCCAGCAGTTCCCAAATCACACACTTAACTCATCTTACCTAGCTCCCTACATCCCAACTTCTACCCCCCCACCCCACCTAAAGTTGTCCCGTGACAACTTCGTCTGTGCCCAAACTTCATTTGTAATGTTTTAGGACAGATTTGTTCCAGCCTTCTGAGAGAAAAAAACAGTAATAAGTAGCAACGTAGGTAAAAGAAGCATGCTTATGGCTGTCTGTTTGACAAGGAAGGGCTTTTCTGCTTTTTCCATTCTGTGTGTATTTTTCACATTTAACTGTCCTGGGATTTAAACTGAGATTACTGAAGTGGGAAGAAAGACCACCTAAAAAAAATGCTACCATACCCATTGTATACCACATTTTGTAGTGTTTCCTTAAGATTAGTACATTCTATATTCAATTTTATTACAGTTAATTTTAATCTCCAAAATGTCATCAATGTTTGTTAGTGATTTTAAGATTTGTGATCATGATTTTTGACAGATTAGATGACCATACAGTACAGTAGAAAGTCAATTATCTGAACTAATAGGGACCTAAGGCAGTTCAGATACTCAGACTGTTCTGGTAATAAAACATATAAATTAACCAGATTAAAAAAACTTCCAAATCTTGTTTTTTCTGCATGCAGGGAATCAGGAGCAGCCTTAGGTCAACTGGAACCCTAGGCAAAAGGGCTCCATGGTGTCCCTTCACACCACCTGGAGCACCCATCCTGGTCTACCTACACCAAATAAACAATGGAAAAGCACCCCTGCTAGAGCGGCACCCTAGGCAGCCACCTAGTTGGCCTATGCCTAAGGAGGGAATGTATTACTGTATTAATTTCTTACTGTGTATAATAAATATTCCCAGTAACATGTTCATTACAGTTTGCCTCTCCTGTCTAATTTCTTTAACTCTGAAAATTAAATGTTTGGGCTTTTAAGGATTTGAGGGAGAAATTGTATTGGATGCTGTCCTACTTTGCTTATATTTCCATGAATACTAATTTATCTGTTCTTGTCATCCTTCCTTGTGGAAGCTTAGCTATTCATTGGCTAGATTTTTATGCACTTTTAAGAAATAAGGTGTATTGTAATTTTGAGAGCTGATCTAATGCCATGTCCTTCTTATTCCTCCCAAGTTCATGAGTTGCATATTTAATTGTAAGTCTCAAAGTTTCTCAGAAAACAATTCCCATGTTCTTCTTTACTTTTTAACCAACAGTAAAGTACAAAAAACATAAAAGGTCATGCTGTGAAATAGCCGGGTGTATATCTAAACACTGAATGCTGAAAAGTTCGAATACCAAAACCTTGAACTTCAAAGATCGAAGACTGAAAATATCGAAGCCACGGAACAATTAATTCCTTCCCAGGGAAAGAATTTGGTGGGCCATTTCCGTGGCTTCGCTTTTTCCTCCACTGTGGTATGATCTCGGAGTTGGTATATTTAAGTAGGGGGTGTTTGAGAGGCACAGCCCCCCACTTTGGGGGCTGTGGGGGCAAAGCCCCCCACATTAGAAATAGTTTGTAGTGTTCGTGTGTTTCACGTTTTGTACTGGAACAGCAATTTTTTTTTTAGGGAAAAAAATTGCTGTTCTCAGCCTTCGAGGTTTTCAGGTGCCATGGTTTTGGGTTTGATGTTGTAACATTCAAAGTTTTGACACTTCGATGTTATGATATAGACCCAAATAGCTACAGTTTATTATACCAAAAGTGTTAAGCTCTTTCATTCCAAATACCAGAACTTCACCAGAACATCACTTAATTTCATCATCCCACCTTTAAATGAAAATAATTCTATCACATGATCATGCAAACCAATCAGAACTGATACTTTAAATAAAAATCAATTAAAGTAATCTTATACCACTCTTTCTCTCTCTCTCTCTCTATATATATATATATATATATATATATATATATATATATGTACACATTTTCTCTAAACAGCTATTTAATTATACACTTTAAAATTGTAATAATAATAATCATATTTGTAAAAATTATCTCCCCGTTTCTACTCACAGTTTTTAAATATGAGTACATATGTATCTCACTTTTCCTCAAATCAAGTATAATAAAATCACAATAAAACGTTGAATATTTGTATCAAAGTTTGGCTCTTAATGTTAATATGCTATTGATGCTCAATTTATCATTTAACTGAGGAAAATGTGTGGCATAAAACCAATTGTCAATATTGCTCCTTGTTTTCCAGAAGAGTCACTTCTTCTAGTATAAAAAGAGCAAAATGCCTATAAAATGTATTATTTACATCACCCACTCTTACTGCATAGAAGTCTTTCTTTAAACAATTTTTACATTTTGCCTGCATAAAATGATGGACATGTAGAACATCAGGCCACATATACTACCCCTCTAGTATTACTATTGTATCTACCAGTTATATAAATAGTTCTTGGGTAACAGTGCACCATAATACTGGTAAGTATCATATATACACGTTCATTGTGCCCATGCGTTGCACTTAACCATATCTATATTTTTAACACTGCTATTTATCCCACAGACTGTCCCAGTATTGCTAGAATACGTTAATACTATTTTAAGGCCAGGATGAGCATGTTCATTCTGCATATTATTAATATGACAATCACCAAAAAAACGGTTGGCAACAGTTTCTTTCATAGAGCAAACCTCCTCCATGGTTTCATATACTTCTTTAGTGGGACAGTCAGAGACATAATAAAGAAGAACTGGTCTATCTTAATGGCTGATATGACACTGAAAGATCATTTGGATCCTGTGTCTAAATTTTCTTTTCACAACAATGTTTTGTTGAAACAACAATTATGCTATAGGCATTTTGACTTTGAAGTAGCCTGATCTGTTCAAGAAGGCATGTTTCCTTATAGATCTTGCAGTGCATGCATACACATTTGGGTTACCAGTTCTTTTCTACATACACCAATGAAGTATAATTTAAAAAAAAAAATTAATTCTGATTGTAGGATGATAAATGTTGTCTACTATGGAAAAGGGCCAGGCTTGCAAATGTTTTTATGTAGGGAAGATGAATCGCCTATTTAAAGACAGGATTTTAGAACACATTAATGATATATGTAAAAGTTGTAGCAAGAAGCCTTTGGCAAGGCATGTGAATGATCATGGGGCTGATCATATTTTTAGAGTTTTAGTTTTAAAGGTTGTTCACTTAAATTTGTGGGGTGGTGACATAAGGAATAGGATTGAGTGTGCTGAACTTAAATGGATCGTATGTCTAAAGGCTGATAGCTTTCCTGGTTTAAATGAAGCTTTATTTGTCAAACCTATACTAAATAATCATGATTTGAGACAATAAGTTCACTATTTGTTTATCTTCATTATTATAGTTTATGTATGAAAGTATCTCTTCCTGTTGTATTTAATTGGCTGTTACAACTTAGATCTGTATTTTGATTTGTGTTCATAGATAGTTATTTGATTGGTAGCTTACTGTGAATGGAAGCAACACTTCCTGCTTTAGGTTGATTGGCCATTATGTCTCAGTTTGAACTGTGATTTGTGCACATAGCTAATGATTTTGATTGGCTATGTGGTGCAGATCTGTAGTTTGATTTGTGCACTTTTTGAGCATTTTGATTGGATGAGAACAATTTTCCTCATTTGATTATTTGTAGTTGATTGGTCATTTCTGATTTTTAAAGCAGATGTGTTACACTTGTGTAATTTTACTGGTCTGAAGAAACTGTGTGTTGTACCACGGAAGCGCTCATCATATATATTTTATTATTTTTATTAACGTTTTTATTTTATTATTTAAGCTGTGGTGTGTCAAGTACATTTTGGAATTGTTAAACATCCTAATATTGCTGTCAAACAATTGCCACAACTCATCCTCACACATTTTTCATAAAGGGCAATAGGGGAGACAAACTAGGATTGAACACACTTGTTGTTCATTGTCCCCAAAACATAATTTGGATACAGTGACTGCAAATTTAATTTCCTTGTATTTATCTTATGTTCAAGCAAAGTCTTTGCCAGACTTAACTTAGGTGTTGCAACAAAGTTAAATATCTTCTAAAATAACGAACAATACAGTGGGATCATTTGTAACTAATTATAGTTAAAAACTGTAATATTCTAGTTGGATTTTTTGGTTCTGTCATTGGAAATTCAGACACAACTGAGAATTACCAGATATAACAGCCTGACAGAAAAAACAGGAAGACCTATTTTTTCAATTCACTGAGAAAATGCTGCAAACTGTTTCTGCATGAAATAACTGGATTGTTTTGGTCATTTAACTTCTAGAATTTTTTATCCATTATAGAAGAAAGTCCAATGACAATTGCATGATGGTAGTAGAAGAAGGATTCTGCTATAATCCTTTTGATATCTTGGCCTTGGGATTTATTTGCACTACCTAGCTTGGAACAAAATATGTAATAATTGCTCAGATATAAATGAAATGCAGCAACATTCACAACAATAATGATTCATGTCTGCCCCCTTGTTTTAGCAATCCAGTCTATGTGTACTATCTGTAAACTTCTAAAACTTTGTTTAGAAGGTTCATAACACAAAGTATTGTGTGACTCTATTATTACTTTATGTGACTTAATATGTATCATTGTTTCAAATCACTCTGCATGTAATGTTCCACTGTTTCAAATTACTTATTTGTCATTGCCTATGGGCCTGGGTCATGATTGAAAAGGGTTTTTGATCACTATCTGTGAACTTCTAATACTTTGTTTAGAAGGCTCATAACACTCAGTATTGTATGACTTTATTATTACTTTATGTGACTTAATATGTTTCCTTGTTTCAAATCACTCTGCATGTAATGTTCCACTGTTTCAAATTACTTATTTGTCATTGCCTATGGGCCTGGGTCATGACTGAAAAAGGTCTTTTGATCACTTCACCTACCTAGTTAACAAACTTAAATAAACAAGTTAACATCACTTATCTAACGCATTGGTATACATGTGATGATATATTAACGGCTGAATAACTAAGTGAAAAATTAGGTTTGACTAAAAAAAATGCACTTAGAAGGAATCTGCAAGTGTTTCCCCCTTTCAGAGCACTATTTGCAGAGAAAATGAAGGACACAACTGGGTCATTACTACCTTAGAGCTTATGGCTGTGACTGTATCTCTCTTGTTTTGGCTATCACATAGTTTTCATAAATTAGGTAAATACAACAGTTATGGCATGTTATCTATGTTATCTTGTATCTTGGTTTCAACTGTCACTATTTTTCCTTTCTACCTTTTTTCAGCATTTATCATCTTATGTTAGGGCATGTCTTTGCAGCGTATGCCTTAAATCTGTTCTGTTTTTTACTGTACTGCTGTTCTTTCAGGCTATGGCTGAAATCAGTCTTTTGGGTCAAGTCCGCTACTGTGGTTAACAAATAATAAAATAATAAAGTAATAACATATCTATACAATATTGTGGGCTGTGAGAGTTGTAAACAAAATTTCAGAAGTTTACAAATAAGACACAGTAACTGAATTGTTAGAAGACTACCTGATTTTTATCTATGTCTTTTTAGCAAAGCATCTAAACCCAATGATCAGAGATTTCCCTGTGGGCATAGTCTAGGTATAAATCTCTTTCCATCCTCTAATGTAACTTTCCTATATTTCAGTAATCATTGGTCACTTCTAGAACATATGAATTACAGTAGCATTACCCCGGGTCTATATTGAATTAACGAATGCTTAAAAAAGCAAATGCTGATTCATCGACCCTATTTCAGCGAATGCTGAAAATCCCAAACACCCAGGGAAAAAAAAATTGCTGGGCCAATTTCGGGAGTTTGCCATTTCCTCCACTGTGGTGCGATCTCAGAGTTGGCATATTTAAGTAGGGGGGTGTGGAGGGCACAGCCCCCCCACATAAGGGGGTGTGGGGGGGCAAAGCCCCCCACATTAAATAATGTTTTAAGTTTTTTTTGTTTTTTTTTTTGCAGAACAGCGATTTTTTTCCCTGGGAAAAATATCACTGTTCTGAGTGTTCAACATTTTCAGCGTTCACTGAACTAGGGTCGATGAATAAGTATTTGCTTTTTTAAGCATTCGCTTGTTTAATATAGACCCCATTACCCTATCAAATCATTAAAATTTCCCCTTCTCTACTTTCCATATCTTAGTTAATTATTTTGGATTTTTGAGCCATACCGGGTTAATCTCATTTGCTAATACTGAACCACCAGGATTGACTTAACTTTCTTATCTATCCTCAAAACTTCTTTCCACTCCACAGAGGGGTGACCTTCACCCCTTCTATGTGCATTTGCTTACACAGGTATTTTTTGCAGGGGTTACACTCCCTGAAAATCCATTTGTGAGGACAGTTGCACCCCAAACTCATGCTACTTATATGCACTGTTTGATTGTACTGTGTCAGAAATGTTGTGAGTAAATTAGCAACTGTTATTTCTCTAACTCACTATGATCCTTATCCACATATATGGTGTGTGACATATGTACTTATATTTACCCTGTATGTGATTTTTTAACATTACCTTCAATGTGCAGTTCTGGGAAATATTGCTTAGGATATGGAGGAGTTAACTGTAGATTTTCCCCAATTTTACTTAATACCCTGCATCACCAAATCTATTCTTTGATTTTGGGACAGGTGACAGTCTTCTTACAGATAGTCAGAACTCCCCTTAGAATTTGTTTCTATTAAACATATTCAGATAGTAATGAAGAGCAAGGTGTACATAGAATCTTGAGAGTAAGCTAGCCTCGAAACTGATTCAATCAACCTAGTTTAATTGTTTTTGCCATTCCTGTTAATATGGGCTTTTGTATGGAATCTATTTTGAGCTATGCGGACTATTGCCTGAACTTAACCTTAGATTTCTAGTAAGTTTTTCATCAATCACAAGATGGCAGCAGACACCTAATATAAAGCCATTACAGACTGTTTAATCTCCCTTTAAGTACTAGAAAATATTAACCAAACAGCAAATACAAACCTAAGAGAAACCCATTCTTCCCCCCGGGTTTACATGTTATAAAGCCCTTAACTATACGGGACTGTAGTTTCCCCATTACATTTATTTTTCCCATCTAAAGAGTGCCTCTCATCAAAATACAGCACTGCTTACCTGGTAATCTAGTTTCCTGTGCTGTACCTGACTTGTTTTGGCACTCCTGCCTCTTCCAGCTGGGCAAATAGCTTAATTCACCCTCACTCTGTTCAGGCTCACTCCACTTCTTCACCCTACCCCCATTCCCACTCACCCCACTTCAATTACACTTATAGTTATCCTCGCTCCTCCTACCCTTCCATCCTCTAATCACAGACATCCCCCTCCACACTCCTCCCCCTACCTCTTCAACCATCACACATACATCCATTTCTTATTAGACCCATACTCTCCACCCATCCATTCTTCCTAAACTCAAACTTCTCACCTCCTATACTCCACACCCATCTTTAAGACCACTTTTCCACCCCTTACAACTGCCTTCCCTTATAACCCAGGCATCCTAGTCACATCTTTGTGTTTCCACTCATTCTATAGTACTATACCTCCCCCATCTTCACTACCACACCACAATTTACACCCACAACCTCTTTAAATAAAAGATCACATAGTCATGCCTCTTATACTCAACATCTTTCTTTTTACATTTACTATCTACCTCTCACTTCTTCTAAGACTATCTTCCTTTCACACAGATTACATACCTCCTATACCATCTCCCTCCACATCTACCCACATACACACCCTCGCCAGTTACTCTGCCATATGCTTCACTCTGAATAGCACAGATTAAATACTACTAAATAAATTCATCACCATCACCCCATACCACAACATTCCATACAACTGTAACTTCAAATACTACCATTACTTTAAAAAAAAGCCCCTACCCACCTACTTCCCATTTCTCAGTAAACTAGTCCTTTGTGTTGACATACATTCTAACGCTGGCCCTTCTCCTCCTTCACCTAATTTCTGTAACTCCACGAAATCCCTATCCTTTACCACAATTAATCTCCAAACCATTAGAAACAAAATTCCCCAACTGCACACATGGCTAAATCAGCATAATCCAACCTTTACCACTATCACAGAAACCTGGCAAAAACTATACATCAAAGATTCTGAATTTCTTCCCCCAAACTACTCTTGCCTCAAAACTGATAGACTTCATAAAAAACAGTGGTGGCATAGCCTTATTATTCCCAAGCTCCTTTACAGTAATCCCATATTCCATACCAATTCCCCAATTTTCCACTGCAGAGCTAATTGTCACCTTCCTAAAACTTAATGACTGCAAAAGCCTTTATGCCATAGTCATATACATCCCCACAGGTAGTAATACTCCTATTCTTGAGGAAATTCTTGTCTGGACTACCATTAATAACAAAAATGAAAATATCATCCTAGGCGATGTCAATATTAACTGGCTTGATATTTCCAATAACAACCCCTCTACAGATATTAACCTTCATATCTATACTCAGATAGTTTCCAACATTACTAGACACAATGTCAAGGAAAACAAAGGCTTAATCTTGGATTGGATCCTGGTTTCTGATCCAGAAAAGATTATCACCTTAGGGACTCTCCCAAATAGCATTAGTGATCACTCTCCTGCATTCATAATACATAACTCCACCTCCATACCAAATGTACACCAACATAGATTCAATAGAGATCTATCCCAGTTCTCCCCAAACACCTTCAATGACATCCTGCAGAATACTAACTGGAACCCACTAAAATATCTCCCACTCAACAAAGCTGTAGAATTCTTCAATTCTACATTTCTTAGGATCCTAAATAGCCTTGCTCCACTTCAGTTTAAAAGGATCAAGGCAAAATATGCTATCTGGCTTACAAAGACTACAAAGCAAGTTATATCTTCTATGGACAGAGCCTGGAAAGCCTGTCAAAAAAAAACCAAATTGCTATCCAACCTCACACTTTATATACAACTCTGCAATCAAGCTAAACATCTAGTTATCAAAAATAAAAAAGAACACTTCCAGGCTATCCAAGAGCAACATAGACTAAACCCCCCAAACTTCTGGGGAACCATCAACTTTCTTCTCCATCCTGGAACTAACAGCAACCCATGTCCAAACCCTGAAAAAACACCCCCTGAGACAGCCTCCCTCTTTAACACATACTTCATCGACACCATCAAAAACCTTACTGCCACCTTCCTGCTAATAATAACTGACCCACCAAGAACTTTACCTGTACATTCCTCTTTTAATCCTCTATCTGCTTTCACTCTAACCCATACCCACCTCCACAATCAAAAAACTTCTTCTCTAACTTAAACCCTGCACCAACACCCCCAACAACGTATATGCAGAATACTTATAACTCTCAGCCTTCTCCATTGCATATCCTATCAGCATCCTTCTCAACAGGTCCATTCAGGAATCCTACATGCCTGATATCTGGAAAAAAGCATATATCCTTCCACTTCCTAAAGATGGCAATAACTTCAACATGTCAGACTTCTGTTCAATTTCCATCCTCTCCCCAGTCTTTTAAATACTTGAGAAATGTGTTCATACTCAATCCTTCAGCCACCTGAACCAACACCATATCTTCTCCCCCACTCAATATGGTTTAGGCCTGGACATAGTACTAACACTGTCCTCATTTCCTTCCTAGACACAGTAAAGAGTTTGAGATGCTGTTTCATTAGTCTCAGCACTCTTCCTGGATTTATCAAAGGCTTTTGACACTATTTCCCACACCCTCCTGGTTACTAAACTCTAATCTTGGACTCCCCTCCCCCCTACAATGGTTTACTTACTATCTCAGTAGTAGACAGCAATCTACAAAATGGCAACACTCTTCCTCTCCTTTCATAACTACAAATACAGGTGTCCCCAAAGGTTCAATACTGGGATGCCTCTTATTCAGTATATTTGCCAACAAGTGTCATTTCCTCTCTCACCCACAGTACTGTTATCAAATATACAGATGACTCAATTATTATCTGCTCTGCTAAATCTCCCCCTTCACTACAGCATCTCACCCAAGAAGCATGTAGTTCCACCAAAACCTGGATGTCCCAGAACCATCTCATTGTCAACCCCAATAAAACAAAACTTTTAGTATTTACCCCAACAAAATCCAGCCCTGTTGACAAGTCACTATTCTCTGTTCATTCCCAAAATAACACCATCATTGAAGTCGTCCCCAGTACCAAATTACTAGGTGTCATCATTGATGACAAATTAACTTTTGACCTTCACATCTATAACAACATCAAAGAAAATATCCAAAAACTAGGTATCCTGTATAGGCACAACTATCTTCTTAGCCTTTCCGCAAAAAGGCTCTGGCCTCATCCTTCCTACTTCAAACACTTTTATATGGTGTTCCCATTCTCACCAATCTACAGTCCTCCTCAAGAACAAAACTTGACTCTTGCTACAACAAAATTGCTAAATTTGCTACAAACACAAACTTTTCTACCCATCACTGTTCCTGTCTGCATCAACTAAATTGGCTAGAATCCCCCTCACTATCTTACTTTTCTACAACTAACTACAACCCACAAGCTCATCTACAACCCAGAAATCTGTCCTTCCTTCTCCTCCATACTGACCATGTATCAGCCCAACCGACACCTCAGGTCCAAAAATAAAATGCTACTATTCATTGAAAAATCTAAGCCCACAGCCAGCCAAATGTTGTATTCCTACACCATCTCTAAAGCATGGAATTATCTCCCCCTTTCACTCAGAACTATCAGCAATCCTGCCTCCTTTAAAAAAATCCCTCAAACTGCATCTTTCCTCACATTGGTTATGCTCTTATACCTCAACACACAACCCCAACTCCTGACTTCCCTCCCCAGTGTTATACCTTTCACTATCACTTCCGTCTCTTCACTCTGCCTACTTTCTGCTTCCCTGACACTTTAAATTGTCGTTATACTCCCTAGCCCTTCTAATCTCCTACGATTTCTTACATTGCACTCAACTCCCCATGGCAATTAGCCTAGAAGATCTACTACATTCAACCATTATTTGAATGCACACTACGAACCTTGTAGATTTATTTTTCATTCATGTGTTATGTGAACATATGCCATTTATTACTTCTACTTTTCCAGGATTTTAACTTTTTTTACTATTGTTTTATTAGTTTTGTTCAATGTAATAATAGTGCCTGATGTCTCCTGCTATATGAATCAATACATTATTTGTAAGTGATTTTGGGAACTTTTCCATGAAGTGTATTAATATTTATCTTTGTATGCAATTTTGTGGAGCTTTTCTCCCTGGCCCTCCACTGAAAATGGGCTCATTCTAGGCCCAGTGGTCTTTCCTTGTTAACAAATGCAGTAAATAAATAAATAAATAAATAAACAAATAAATAAATACATAAATAAATAAATAAACAAATAAATAAATAAATAAAGCATACTTTTATTAGTGAGATAGGAATTGACTTGAACTTCAGCCAGTAAATGCTGAACAATTATAGGCAGTATTAGGCCATGTTGTAATGACTTTTGGAAAATTGGTCTATTCTGTTGCAAAATTGCTTGAGCTCCTACTAAAGGGGCAGCAGTAACTCCCTAGACATTTTGCAGAGTAGAAAATAGAAGGAATGGAAGTGAGTATAAATTTGTGGTTTAGAATCTAACAGTATAAATTAGATATGGTTAAAGTTTATAACGTCTACCAAGTTTCTGACTGGTTCTGACTATGGTATGGTTCATATACCCGTCATATTTAACATGGTGGTCAAAGGGTCAACTAAGAATATTTACTAAGCTAATATCCTCAACTGGAGATGAGCCAAGTGAGGTAATACTGAAGGATTTATGAATGATCAACCCTGTTTAGTTTGTCAGCAAGCAATTTATCTAAAGTGAAAACTTCTTAATTCTCAAGATGTAACTGTCTCAATTCAGTGATCATTCGGCAGTAAAACAAAACAAACAAACATTTTCTTTCAAAAGAGCAAGTCCTTTATATCTCCAGTATTTAAATATAGCTACCCTGAGAGTGCAAACATTTGGAGAAGAGTTAGAAGGTGGAAAACAAATGTAAAACTTGTACTTTTCATCTTCTCTATCTCTGTACTGCAGTTAATATATGACCTATGCAGCCCTGATGCAGTAAACTGTAAATTGTGAATACTTTATGCCTTTACATTTTTTTGTTTGAATTAAGGTAGGATTATCACTAAGTCAACAGCAAAAGTGCAATTATTTAAGGAGTTCTTAGTTGTAAACAGCTTGGAGCCCGTTTTGCCTATATTGAGGTATAGGCACATATCAGAAAGCTAGGCCTGTGTGATATGGAAAAGGTATTACAATTTACTGATGACCAAACTGAAAGTGTGAAAATTTAGAACAATACTGATATCCTCAGCATATTGAATGAGTTTTGATTTACCACAGTATCTAACTACATAATGTATAAAAACTATAAGCAGTCATGGAATTTAGTAGTCCCAAGATCTCCTTAGAAAAATTAGAATTTTAAATGTAGTGAAATTTTTTCATTGCATAAAACTCCTGACATATATATTAGCCAGACACTGTACAGGCACCAACTAGATCAATATTGTCCATTTTTTATTAGAATTAACTTTTGTCTGCATATTATACAATTCTTGCTTTATCTATCAGAATTTACAAACACAGACTAGTTGGGCTAATAGCTATATTTCGGCCAAAAAAAAAAAAAACAATTTCAGTTTTCTTATTGCCATACTCAGGAGATGCTTACCACTTATATGAAGTTTGAGACCCATAGACCAAGTACATTTTCCTTTTCTCAGCAATAAAGAATAGAGAAGGAAGTAAACATTAGGTAACCACTTCATAATGTCCAAATCCAAACAAATATTTTTCATTGGTTGTGAAGATCTAGCAAACCCACATCTCTAATAAAAATAAATAAATAATATGAAAGAAAATTGTTCTCACTGGCCATTACTCAAAGGAAAACAGGAAATATCTTACATTTGAATGTCTTTCCACGATATAAAACATTTAAAAATACCTACTTTGAAATGTTCTCAAAATCACTGAAGAAAAATTAATGTCAAAATGACACCAGTGACAAAGTCAGATTTTATACAGTTACAAAGTGAAGTACCTTCACAAAAAGTAATCTAAATACAATAATGTATATAAATGAAAATATCATGAAATTGCTGACAAGTTATTTTCTTTAATTATAAATTTTATGCAGCAATATTCTCCTTACACAGTCTGAAAAAAAATCTATAGATGATAGATGCATTACTTTATGTCACTTTTTAATCTGTCCCATTATTTCTTAAATGATGAGGCCAGTCCACTTAAGAGAGGCATAGACTTGTTACAAGGAAGGATCAAGCAAGTCAAAAAATGCCAGAAATTATTAATTCCTGGGAACAGAAAGGATTTGTTTGCTGGCACCAATGTATCATAGAACTAAAAGTTTTAGATATTCAAGTAATAAAAACAACATACAAAATTCCACAATAAGACTGGCTAACTTTACAGAGAATTCTGTCATATTTACAAGATTTAAGTAGAATAATTAATGATTCTTCATTTAAAGAAATAGCTAAATTTACAAAATACATATATGAAATCATATATAATCCCTGGGATTTATGAAGCTCGGTGCAAAGATGGTTTTAGCTTTGCGCCGAGCGTCCTCATTACAGATGGTGCAGCAGCGCCATATGAATATTTATGACGGCGCACCGTTGGACCCTCGACGTGCACAGGAAACATGTGCGAGTGCAGGGGGCATGTACAAGTGCTCTACGGTGACGTAAATATGCACCCACTGTTGCACAACCTACTATGCTTACAATTAGAATCCGCCTCTAATAGTAAGCCAGTAATTCAGTGTCCGTGGAAACCGAAATGTTTGCTAAGCATACAAGAGTAATCAAAGTAGTAAACACACAAGCATGTAGTGGAATGTTGAGCCCCATCCCTAGAACTTTCACAATTATATTCCCCGTGTCCCTATTTTACATTTGTATTGCTGCAATATCGAAAGTGTAAGCAAAGCGCAGTGTCTTTTGCGCGTCACTGCCCTCTGCTGAGCACAGCTTACACATCAAAATCATTCAAATAGAGAAAAACATGCGGAATCAACGTTAATGTCAATAGTGTAGTGGGTAGAACATCAGCCTAACAAACAGGAATTACGGTTCAAGTCCAACTATAGCACATATCATTTTCCATGTGGAATGAATGTCGTTTTGCTCTAAAACCTACATAATAACATGTAAATGTGAACTGGAGTACCACATGAAATGTTTAACGAAATTTCATTCAATCAAAGTGGTACTGTCGTAATGAATAAGGCACTAATAAGCAGGTATAAGCACAAATAAGCAGTAGTAAACATATATAAGTACCAGTAAGCAAGTATGAGTGCGCTTGTGCGGGTGTAAGCAGTGCCCAGCATAGGAAATAAGTATGTACAGATATATATATATATATATACTACCAGTGGGAGTAACATTGTCGATCTGCTAAGTCTACTTTACAAACAATCAGAGGGTAGTCCCTGGTGGGACTACCCAAAAATTGATAGGATGATTGGACCTCCGACCATTACACAAGCAAGGGCAGGTATGTTCAAGGACTAAATGGTGGGAGAGCCTGATAATACATGGGTTGGGACAACATACATGTAGGGCCCCTAATGCTCAGGAGAGGGCAATGTTTGTAGGTGTGTCATGGCTGCGATAGCAACTGGACAATGGATGGTATGCGTGTATGTCGAACTCGGGTGGGGTGGAGGAACTATGGGTATGAAATTATGGATCCAGGCATGTCAGGGTTGGATGGGCTGGTTTTAATTGGACCGCCTCGTGAAGGTCAGTGAGTTCATTATAAGTATATATGCATGCACACATGCATACATCTATATGTAGAAGTACATTCCCTGTAACGCATTCATTCCTCTTGCAGACATAAATAACATGAAAGTGCCCTTACAAACCTCGACAGCAGATAGAAAAATATGTTGCGCATAAGTGGGAAGGAACGAAACTGCTAAAACGTAGAAGTGTGTACAATGTCCGAAGTCAGTGCTGTGCTCAAAAATTCAAATATGAGGACTTTCTCACACATGGAATCATTCCTGTGATCTGCCTGCTACGGCAACGCCAATCACTAAACCAGTCTGTTTGTAAAATAATTACGCCAAACTCATACATAATTAGTTCTCATGTGTAACGTGTGCGTTACCACAGTCATACTTATTAATTTATTGTAGTGTCATGTTAACGGGAGTAAGGATGTAATGAAGTATAGAGTCTAATCTTGAAATAAAGACATGTGTGTCCCATGTGGGACAACCCAAAAATTGCGAATAGTGTCCTATTGGTCACTCATGTCACCAATGTTTGTGGACTAAAAGTTTGAGAATTCTGAGGATACGTGAAGTGAGTCAACCCATGGGATGGGGCTACAGGAGTAGGGAGTGGCCAATGTGTAGTGGTGTGGATACACCGCATATCCAACTGGAGAATGGATGACTGCTGTGTTAGTGAAGTGCTGGGGTGGGTGTTTGGGGAACTAGGAGTCATGGGTATATGTGAAAATGAAGCAGCACAGCAATCGTGTATTGGTTAGAGCATCCGCCTAACGAACAGACATTCCCATTCCAAATCTCACTGTAGCACATACCATTTTCCATCGGTAATCTTTATATGAACATATTTCGACATCTGTCTGCTGTATAACCTGCATAATAACAATTAAAAGTGAACTGGAGTGAAGTGTCAGTGTCATAATGAATAAGGCACTAGTAAGCAGGTTTAAGCATATATAAACACCAGTAAGCGTGTGTAAGTGCATTTGCACGGGGTATGCATTGCTTTACAGACACACACACACACACATATATATATATATATATATATATATATATATATATATATATATATATATATATATATATACATAGTTGCAGACAAATACATATATATATATATATATATATATATATATATATATATATATATATATATATATATATATATATATGTGTGTGTGTGTGTGTGTGTGTGTGTGCATGCGTAGATATACACAGATATACAGCTATGATAGGAAACAGCACACAAGAATGACATATGTTCACAGGCTATGCCAATGGAAGTGAGGGGCCCAAGCAAGAAACATGAAACACATAGCATGACCTTCCACCCCCCTCAGCCGGACACAGGAAACATACACACAAACCTGCAAACAATGTAAATAGTCCACTGCTTCCCAGACCACAGGCAGGATACAACCGGGGAGGTACACAGTGCACCTGTGAAATCTAGTCTTGGAACACAGACAGGAGCGTCCCTTGTGAGACGCCCCAAAAATTGACATATAACCAAAGGAAGGTGATACGCCGACCATTTTGGCTGGGGTGTGTACATACCTGGAATACAAAGGTGGGAAAGCCTGATGACCCATAGGTCGAGTCAATATATGACATGGGTCCCATGAAGTGGAGAGTGGGCAGTGTGTAGTGGTGTGTTCAGACCCACCAGGACCCAGAGTAAGGATGGGTGCTGTAGAGGAGGTGTGGGTGGAAGAACTATGGGTAGCTAGGTATGGGTCTAGGTATGCAGGTGTTGGTTGATGTGGGTCTTTATAGACAGCCCCAGGGATGTAAGCAAAAGTGTTCAGTGGGCAGAGGCATCACCCAATGAGCAGCCACACCCGCTATGAGTCCCACTGCAGCAAAGTGTAATCTACACAGCAAGAAATGGAATAACCAGATGTAGATGTATATATGTAGAGGTATGTGTGTGTATATGTACCCATAGCGACATAGAGATATACCTTTCCCTCTCCATAGTAAAAATGTATACATACAGAGACAGAATAAATATACATACCCACATATAGATATATACATATGCAGACAACCATAGACCCATATGTCGTTACATATATATAGACAGCAATATATAAATATATACATGTATGCATACATATACAGTTATAGTTGTACATAGTAATGTATATATATATATATATATATATATATATATATATATATATATATATATGTGTGTGTGTGTGTGTGTGTCTCTGTAAATATAAACGTGTATATAGCTAGGATATGATACAGCAGTTATGAATTACACATGTTCACAGGCCGTGCATATGGGGGTGAGGGGTCCAATCAACAAACGTGCAACAGGTAGCGTCAACCCACCCCCACCTCCCCCGCTAGACCGGTGAGACATACAGACACACAATAAAAGTAAACACACCACTGCTTCCCAGACCACCAGCAGGATACTACTAGTGGGAGTGACCTGCCAGGTCTAATCTTGAAACAAAGACATCAATGTCCTTTGTGGGATACCCCAAAAATTACTGATCATCGGAGTCAGTCTCTGTAATGATTCGTTAAACCAGGCTGTAGACGTACACGGACCAGTATATTGTGCAAGCTTGATAACCCATGGGTCGACACAATGTACATGTGTCCCAACACATGGAGAGTGGGCATTGTGTAGTGGTGTGTTTATACCCCACCTGCACCCACAGTAAGGATGAGTGCTGTAGAGGAGGGCCAGGTGGGGGAACTATGGGTATGCAATTATGGGCCTAGGCGTGCAGGTGTTGGCTGGCACACTCGTATTAGGACCGACCCGGGGATGTAAGTAATATTCGGAAATGGGCAGAGCTTACACCCATACCTCTTAACCCCTAAGAGCAAATCCAGTGGACAGGACATAAACCATTGGGGTAACAAATAGGGACCATACCTCTCAACTGTCCCTGATTTTGACTCAGATTCAAACTCTGTCCCTCTTAATCCCTCCTAAAACTAGTGACTTTTGGAGGAAAGGTGGTGAATTACACATAATGAATAATGACAATAATTAAGAGTTATAAACTTCTTTTACCTCAGAAAATGTGTATTAATTCATATGCTCTGAGTCTGTCAATGTTTCAAGGTAATAGCACTAATATTTTAAATGTGTCTCTGATTGTCCCTGATGTTGTCATGACCTGATAGGGACAGAAAGCACATATTCCACTTACAACCTTAGAAAGATGATAGAATAATAAGCATGCAGTAGCATGACTCGGCTGAAGGATGTGGGTTCCAAAACCCAATTACTTGTCTGTATTTAATGGTGCCAGTTCCCAGGTATTAGCCAGACAGGTGCAGATTGTAAGAGGAACACACCAATAGTATGAAGCAAACTCTGGATAGGCCTCAGATTCTGTACAGTCGACCGCCATGCTTACACCTAATGGGCAGCCATTCCCGATACTGTAGGCATGTAATCCGATGTAATAGGCATCACAAGGTAATATCATAGTCCTCACTCCCACCCAGGGGTGTGAGTGTCAGATGAAAACATCAAATGCAGTGCATTGGCAAGTGTGGGAGCAAGCGGGTGTAAATCTGTTTGGGCGCCCGTATGCGATTATCACACTGGTGAAGAAATGTAGAGGCTAACTGAGTGTAAGAAACTGTAACCAGAGGTTAGCATTGCTTAGCTCCATGCAAACCTGCGCACACCCACTCACAACTGCTTTAAAGTGCCTTAATCACTCTGTACTCAACAGCTCGTGTTCTGGCCAGCAACAAAATAACCAGTCTCTGCAAGGCTAGAACGCAGGACCCTGTACATCACAGTCATAGTAGTAAACCACTACAACATGATAGCAATACATATAAAGGAGGTATCAGCAAAATAATCCTCACAACAGGGAAACAAATCAAATATGTGAACTGAATCTATGTACAGTGTAATGGTCTATAACCTGCTACAGACCATAAATATGTGAATTGGAGTACTGCAGTAAACATAGAGTTGAGGTGTCACTGTAATAAGGTTCTGAAGTCTCCAGAACCCCATACAGTGCATGTACACATGAATGATGGATACCAGACACATATATAGTCTGTAATGAGTAAGACATTGTTGACAAAAGTCAAATATAATGCTAGATAACCAATAAGCAATGCTAACATCAGCACAGCCCAACTAAGTAATTGTAAGCAATGTGTAGGGAAGCCAAAACAATATTCCCACAGGTACACCTCTTTAAGCAGTGCCAACCTGAAGTAAGCAGGTGTGCCCATAGCTTAGCCTTCTCTAAACCGACCAATTACGGAAAAGTGTGGGAATCCAGCCCTACTTAAACCAAAGAGGCAGGAATATGGCTCATAACTGGTTGTAGCATCCCCCTGCAGGCAGAATGGCTGGAGTGGGAGAAGGCACTCGCTTTAGAGTGCAGCGTTGGGGCATCCAGGTGTCCAAATTCATGGTATGGCTCCTGGTAAAGCACCATGACAGGAGACTACTGCAGGGCCAGTACCAGGGCTCGCAGTACAAAATGGATGCCTGGGACAGTCTCGCCCGTGACCTCACTAGTGCCACAGGTATCCCCCGGACTGGTGAGCAGGACAGGCACTACCATGCAGACCTGAAGCGGTAGAGGGGGGATGTCCTGGAACAGTGGATCCAGGAAGCAAGGCAGATGCAGAGTGCCCCAGAACTGAGTAAGTACTCCTTCCACTACATAGTTAATAATTGCCTGGCTTGTGTATACTATGGAGAGGTATGGCTAAATATCACTGTACTTTTCTGACACCTGCAAATGAGCGTGCTGCGAACCAGCAAGCCTATGATGCTAGGCTGCAAAGGATGCGTCGCGAGGCAGGTTAGTAAATAGCCTGCATGTACTGTCATACAAAATAAATGTAAGAGCCTCAGAAAGTGTTGTACCAGTATACAGAATAGTGTAATATGCTGCAAATAAAGGTGTAACCCCTGCATTGCTTCTGTTTACTCTGCAGTCATACGTTTTTGTACTGTTGCAGTTATTAAATAGTACTGTTGTGTAAACAGTGTTACCCACACTGTGGTATGCATTTAAAATGTGTATGAAGTGCTGCATAACAATGTTGGAAGTGCAAACAGGTCAGTCATATTAGGCAAAATACATTGCAAAGCCTCACAACAATTGCCTGATAGCATAGTGCACAGTGATCTTTACTGTAATGCTTTTGTCACACACAGCAGGGCTTTGGATCCCAGGAGCGCTAGTATGTTGTATGCATAATCATTCCACACAACTGCACACAGTCTGTTAGAATGTTCAGAGAGAAAGCTGTATGCATATTTACACTTAACAATTGTACAGCTTTTGCTGGTATGCATATTCATACCTCTCAACTGTTCCAATCTGCCCAGTATGTCCTGATAAATGGCCCACATCACCTGCCTTTTGCCCTGTTCCCGACAGATTAGTGTGATGATCCAAGAAACGTAGGCAGCTGTTAATGACATATAACTGATAGTCAGACTTGCACATAGTCAGAGAATGTACATGCATACATACTTATCCCAGCATCTCACCCAAAGTGTATGAAAGCAGTCTCAAAACATGTTGCATTAACACCTGCATCTAGTCAAGCCTGTACATAAGACACAGGTCCTGTACATACTAATCTACAATCATACCATTGTACAATATAACGCCATTGGGTAGTGTACCAATACATGTAAGGGACAGGCCACTGCAGTGACTATGAATGTTGTGAAAACTACAAGGATTTATTAGTTGTTAATTGAACTCTCTCTCTCTCACCCCTACCATATGTGCACAAATAACCAATTTACACAACTCATTTGGTATGTCTACACTCCTAACCTTTGTTCAGACATATGTCCTATTGGTTTATAAAAATTCACAACTGTTACTATGCATGTGCCATGTTAAAATACTCCATTATTAGTGTCCTGTTGCCATCAATGAAACCTGCATGTCATTGTAATGGCCACTGTTTACCCATATTTGCATGTGTTCTGCCTACTCTGCAACAATTTATATCTGGTGCCTTGGGTAATTGGAATACCTATGCATGCTGTTATAAGTAAATGTGAATGCTGTTGACTATTACTAACCCATATCTGCCTTAAACATGCTACAAAATTGCTCATATAGGAAGGCCGGTCCCAGCGGTCCCACCTGTCCCACCTCAGCTGGCCATGGCACCAAGCACCAGCACATCTGGGGCCCAGCCTGGGACCTACTTGTCTATTGGCCCTGAGCCACCTTCAAGTGGAACTGCTGCAGGAAATGGGGCTCAGCCCCCCCAAGGAGCAGGAGCGGACAGGAACCTGTCACCCGTTGTACGGTCTGGGCCATGGTGCATAGGGAGCTCGGCAGGGAGATTCAAAACCGCCTATGCCAGCTTGAGGGTCGAGTGGCACAACTAGAGGGTGAGCCTGCCCCTCCTACACAGCCCCCAGCACAGCCACCTTCTGGGCTGTGAAGGTGCAGTGGTGACTGCCCATGCGTGGGGACCTCAGTCCCACTGTATCCATTAATGGGCTCATGGGCTTGCGACTTCCAAACACCCCACCCCGTCCAAGGTGTTTCCCCCCAAATGTGTCATATACCGCCCCTGTACGTGTCTTGTTTATCTTGTCTGCCATCCTAACCAACCTATCCTCCCTGATCATACCTACTCTCCTTCCCCAAAATCCCACTCTCACCTAAACATAAAAGAAAAAAAGGGCAATCTGTTCCTGCAAAAAAAGCACGCCCCATACATAGATGTGCATTTCACACGTGTCCACTGGACACATGTAAACATTTCAAATTGGCTTCACAACAAACTGTTGTTGTTCTCACTCCTCTCTCAGGGATGTGAGTGTCCAAATGTACCGCCAAATTTTCGTATGCACAGCCATTGCTGTAGAAGAAATGGACAGCTATGGACCTTCCCTACACCCTTCCTGCACATCTCTAGCTATTTTTTCCTACTGTCTTTCCCTCTTTATGCCCCTTTTTCACCACTTTCCCATCAACCCTTTTTTCTTGTCTTTTAAAGAAATTAGCGCGGGGTAAGCAGGAGTAAGCACTTTTAAGCAGCAGTGATTGGGTTTCGGCCTGTTTGCGTGGGGGTAAGCACTGCCTTCACAGGTTCAGCTATCAGGAAAGTAAATGAGTGTAAGGAACTGTGACCAAAAGTAACCACTGCTTACAGTCACGCAAACCCACGCACACTCACAGCTGTTTAAAAGTGCCTTAATCACTCCGTATCCAATGGCCCTTGTTCTTCCCAGCAACAAAACAAAGGGCCTCTGCAAGGCTCAAAACCAGGACCCTGCACACCACAGCCAATGTGATTTACCACTAAGCCATGGCAGATATACAGACATCGGATGTTATCACAAACATATCATCCAGCACAGTCATTCAACAGTATAAGAAATGTATTCCATCATGTAGACGTATGTGTGTGTGTTTATGTCCAGATATAGATGCATATATATATATATATATATATATATATATATATATATATATATATATATATATATATATATATATAGATATATCAAGAACATCCCATGTGACAACAAAGCATTAAAAAAGAATGAAAAGGAAAACACCAGCAACTCCTGTATTATGTAGTGGTGTTGTCCTATGTAATATCAAGACTCCCTCAGACAGACATGTGTCATTAATACATGCAAACATTTGTACATTGGCCAAATACATTACTCTGTGTATTTTATTTACATTAACAAAACAGTTCCTGCCCAATCATTATGTGAGAACAGTACTCTTGCAAGGTGCTGTGTGCAACATCATCATCATGAAAAAGGTAAATGGGGTAACCACATGTAGTGTCGTGTGTACAATGGGGTCATCTGCATCATGTGTTCCTGGAACCTTTAGGAGTCATGTGCATACCAGGATCATGTGCCCGAGAGAGAGAGAGAGAGGGGTGAGGACAACAGTAGTATGTTGTGATGCAAATTAAAAAGGTTACGTGTCCAGTGGGAACATGGGTGAAATGGACAGCTATGTATGGGGCAAATGTTGTTCTGGAAACAGATTGGCCTTTTGTTTTCATTTTCGTAAGGTGAGAGTGGGATGTTGGGCTAGGAGAGTAGGTATGCTTGTGGAGGATAGATTAGGTAGGATGACAGACAAGACAGCATACAGGGGCAGTATATGACACATGTGGTGGGGATAAACCTTGGACAGGGAGGGGTGCTCAGCAGTCACAAGCCCATGATCCCCCAGATGGAAACAGTGGGATGGTGGTCCCCACTCATGGCCAGCTGCGACTGCACCTTCACAGCCGCAAAGGTGGCTGTGCTGGGGGCTGTCTAGGAGGGCCTAGCTCACCCTCTAAATGTGACACTCTGCCCTCAAGCTGGCATATCTGGCCTTGAAACCCCTTATTGAGACCCCTACACACCACATCCAGGACTGTATGACAGCTGACAAGTTCCTGTCTGGACTTGCTCCCAAGGGGAACAAGCCCCATCCTCAGTGGCGGTTCCACCAGAAGGTGGTGCAGAGCCAACAGAGGTGGAGGTCCAAGGCTGGGCCCCAGACCTGCTGGTGCTTGGTGCCATGGCCAGCTGAAGTGGGACAGGAGGTTCCACCGGGACCTCCAATCCCATACAGCCTATGATGTTGCAGTTTTAACACAGATATGGATTAGTAATAGTCAACAGTATTCAGGATTACTTATAACAGCATGCATAGATACGACCATCAACCCAACAAAACAGATGTCATACATTTGCAGAGGGAGCACAACACATGCATATATACTGGATGACATCTGTACAAAGTGTAGAAGACTAGTGACTGCAGCTATGAACAGTGGCCCATTATTGGCATGTCACTGTGAGAACCCCAGACAGTGACTGTCATACCACTGTTTAATGTGGCATATGTACAATCAGGGATGCGATGGCAGTAACTCTCATCACTATCCCCATGTACCGACTGCAATCCTCACACTATGCTTCTGCAGTTCACAGATGTGTGTTCAGTGAGTAATACAAGAAACAAATGGTTCCACACACTGACCAGTCCACAGATGTCTCTACAGATGGGGGTTTCCTCACAAACAAAGCACTGTCTTGTCAGGTTTTAAAACATGCTGACTAGCCATTACCACACACAACCTGTTAAATTGGCAGTAGTCTCAATGAAGCATAGCAACACTTACATGCTGTGGTCATTTCTGGCACATCACCCTCCTGTCTTTAGGCTATTTTCCACTGTGTATGTTGTTTGAGGAATATGCAGATATCATATGTGATACTGTTTACCAAACACTAGTTCCAGGTTTCACTCCCAGCAATTTTCATGGGCAAACACCAACATGATGTTCCTAGATATTGTACTGTGTTTCCATGTGGTGGCTATGGGAATGTAACCACAGCTGTTCTACATGCAATCAACTAGATGAGGACTGCAATAGGTGCAGAGGCCATCACCTGATCATGACCATCATGTACAAAACACAAGCTGCTGCTGAGCAGGTGTACAACTCCACATCCACCAGAGAGTGTGTGGGAGGGACAGAAAGAGGCAAAATACATCACAGAAGGGCTTGGAGACTAAAATCTAAGCATTGTATGTCACACACCTACCAGTACAGGGCTTCAAACCCCTGACTAACTAGCCATTACTATTACAAGTGCATGCAGTTACTTCATGTGCCACATAGCTGACATGTTGGCGTGCTGTAAGAACATATATGTGTGCTGGTGAGTGACATCTGCAACAGAGATATAGTAGACATACATTAGGTGTAGCACACATGGTTGTCCACATGAACAGATGCCATTGTCAACACAACCACACTCTCTAAGGGACTCAGACACATTGCCACACTTTGCCAGGCTCACAAATACACTTCCTAACTAGTTACTTTGCCACACTGTAGTAATGCACAGGTATTACATGCACCACAGGGGATATCCTGAGGTTCTATGGGCTAGGGCATGTGAACATGTCTGACATCAGTCAGAATGCCAATGGGAGTTATACTGGGTGTGACTGTGGTTGGGAACATCATACTCCACACACAGACACAAGGTGCCAGTACTGACATGCATGTGTGCATTGCTTCATGGGTATGTAGTGACTGGCTGTGCAAGATGGCTGTACAAGGCTGGGGGAGGGGTAATCCTTGGCATCATGCCACCTGACAATGGTGTGCAGTGTGGTTCAGGGGTGTAGTGGCTGCAATGTCCCACACAGATGGGTATTGTATGAACTGTCCTGTCATCCTGTTTACCATTGTGTGTGGCTATTGCCTTGCAATGCATGCCATGTCTGTGTTTGATAGTCCTTGACATGGACATTGCTTGGGATGTGCATGCCCCACAATAATGTATAGTGACATGTACAAGTGTACCTTGTTTGCCTGACATGTTGTGTACACAGACTGTTATCATCAGATGTGCCAATACTGGCCTGGTGTGGCAGGACCTGCTAATAGACAGTAGGTTGACACTGCATCTGCATTGATAGCATGATACAGATATTCCCTGGTATCAGTGGCAGGACCTGCTAATAGACAGTAGGTTGACACTGCATCTGCATTGATAGCATGATACAGGTATTTCCTGGTGTCAGTGGCATCTGTCCATACAGGGCATGTGTGTAAGGCATTATATGTCCTTTGTGGATCACATTTGATGGCACCACATATGTTGCAGGCATCCAGTGGGGAACATAGTGAAGGCAAATTGTCCACAATTATGTGCCTATTGTACTGCTGGACAGGGTGCCATGCCCTCTGCCACCCACTGCAATCACACCATGCCTACTATCTGTCTACAATGTGCAGGGTACTAGCAACATTGTGGGATAGTCTAGGCAAGTGTGTTTGTGTATGACACATGGGTTCAGACCGTATTCTGGGTAATAGTAGGGTTGCATACTTCATTCACCAGGCCTTTTGTCAGATGTAGGGGTATGGCTTGCCAACCCAGTCCCTTGGCTGATTGACATCTGTACTCCTCGTGAGGTGGACATTGTGACATATAATATGGCCACCATATAGGAAAACTACAAAACCTGCTCCCCAACATGTCCAGTGGTTAGACACTCACAGCCGCCTCCGCAAAGGCTCTGACTGTCAAACACACACACACACACACACACACACACACACACACACACACACACACACACACACACACACCTGCCATGTCTTGGAATAGAACTCCTACCTAACTAGTTTATCACACTACAGCATTATACAGTTACAGCAGTGCATTGTAAGGAGCGTGCATACTCTAAAAAGCATTGTTTCTTTCTCAGGCAGACAGACACATACACACACATCTGGCATGTCTGGGATTAGAACGCCTCCCAAACTGGTTTATCACATTACAGCATGCATTACGGAGATTACTGGGTTACAGCAGTCCCAGAGGTGTATTTCTAGGTGAGTGACATCAGCAGGATTGCCAAAGGTGAGTATGGGAATTGTAAGGAGTGTGCGTACTCTGAAAGTCATGGTTTCTTTCTCAGGCAAACAGACACACACACACAGTTGCCATGTCTGGGATTAGAACACCTACCAAACTAGTTTATTACACTACAGCATGACGCAGTTACAGCATGTGCTACGGAGATTACTGGGATACAGCACTCCCAGAGGTGTATTCCTAGGTGGGTGACATCAGCAGGATTGCCAAAGAAGGGCATTTCAAGTGTACTGCAAGTTGTACATGTCTTTTACCTGTGTGTACCCGCTGCTTACTGTCGCAAAAACACATTTACACCTACTTACAACTGCTTAAAAGTGTCTTATTCAGTTCTATTTTACATTATCAACAAGGCTTGCAGGTCTTAAACCCTGGACCATGGATACCAAGGTCACTTGACTTACCACTAAGCCATCTGGGTTGTATGCATGCTTCATGGATTTTATAATACACATCTTACTACAGGTATTCCACAGTACTGAAAACAAATGGGACAGTCACTTTGCTTACATATGTACAGTACCCTTCAATGTACTGTACTCCATGAAACAACATAGACAATCTACATCTGCACAACTGTCATAACTAAATATATATATGCACCTACGGGATGTGTACACACATACATATATATATATATATATATATATATATATAAATATATACATACATATATATATATATATATATATATATATATATATATATATATATATATATAGATATATCATATATCATAGTCCATGTAGGCTCCTGGCTGATTTCGTCTGTCAACTTGTCCATCACCAGTGCAAATAAGAGAGGGCTCAGAGCTGACCCTTGACGTAATCCCACCTCCACCTTAAAAGCATCTGTCGCTCTCACCACAGAATTCACCACTGTCACACTACCATTGTACATATCCTGTACAACTCTTACATACTTTTCTGCCACTCATGACTTCCTCGTACAATACCACAACTCCTCTCCAGGCACCCTGTCATATGCTTCCTCTAAGTCCACAAAGACACAATGCAACTCCTTCTGACGTTCACTATACTTCTCCATCAACACAGGTGACTCCCTCTTCTCCAATTCTGTAGGGAAAATCTGGAACAGGCTTCTCAGCAATCTTCAATTGTTGTCATCACTACCACTCTTCAAAAAGCAACTAAAACTACTCCTTAAAGCTCAATGGCTATGCCCATGCACTAACCCAGATTAAAACTAATTATTCAGCATTGCTTGTCTTTTACAACCTTTTCTGATCTCTCAGCCTCTTTAATGCTTCATTTTTTTGCAAGCATCATTTTGCCTGCAAGCTTCATTGTAGTACTTGCAATTTGGTAACTTACCCCTGCTTCATGCACTCACTTAGTAGCTTTGAATGTATGTCATCCATTCCCCTTGAGTGTATAACTTCTAAACAAACATATAGTGAATTTCTATCTGTCTCCCTTTGCCAACTCTCCCTTGTCAATTGTCAACCCTTTAACCTGTATATCAGGCATCTGCAACTACTGTATTTACTATACAGTGTACCCATGATTCTTATCATGTTGTTTGTATAATGCTAGCCTATACTAATGTTTGTTTCTCTGTATGTACACATATGTCATGTTGTTGCTATAATGTTAGCCTATACTTTAATGTACTTTTTTAATGTTTTTTTAGTTTTGGTCTGGTCTATGGTGTCTATTATTGCGTACAACTGTTATATTACATAAATTTGGAGCTTTTCTCTTTGGGCCTCTACTGAAAATGGACATGTATCCAGCTAGACTAGCCTGGTCAACAAATGTAAAATAAAATAAAATAAATATAAATATATATATATATATATATATATATATATATATATATATGTAGATATATCTTTACACATGTCTGAACACCCTATGTGACACACAAGGGTTCCAAAGGAACTGACGTGTAAACAAAACAGAGGCATCTCTTGTTTTATAACATTTAAATCTTAATCAGTTCACCAGAGAAGGGATGGTTGTTGTGTATGTGGAGTTTGGGGTGCAGAATGATGGCTAATGTAATGTACCCTGGGAATTGTGAAGTTTGGGTGGGGAAATGATGGGTATGGACTTACACCCCAGTGACCACATCTGTGTCACTGCTCGACAGTGGCACAGGAAAATAACATACCCAACTGTAGTCATTCTTGACTGTCTATGTTTTTCTATTTCTAACTATGTAATAATTTGTAGACTCCACTTACCACAGATGACTACCATGGTGTGCAGCATGTTAAAAGACATTACACATGTGTATACCTGGCTACGGGGTAGTCACACATACAAACATACTCACACTTGCCAGTATTGTGCATACACGTCTTGCCTATGTAATGATAACTAGTAGAGTGGTATGCAGTTGGGGTATGTGCCACAGAACCCATACAATTGCACTTACTCTGATTCCACTTCTGAGCTGGGTGACATCACAAGACTGATAACTTGCATTGAGAAGGGGGGAAAAGAGAGGTTTAGCAGTTTATAAGGATAAAGGCCAGTGGAAAAGGTGGCATCCCTTTGGAATGCAGCAAAGCCCACTGCCATGACAGGATGCAGACACAAATACACACACACAGACACACACACTCAGACACTTGCTGACACACACATACACAGTTGCCAGTGGTGAGATCAGAACTCCTGCCTACCTACAGATCACTATTACAATACTACACAGTTACGAGACACGCCACTGAGATTACACATTTCAAGGCAGTCAGAATGCCCTTCTAAGATTGAGGACAACAACATGGATACTGACAGTCAAGATGTACATATCTCTAAACCTGTGTGTTAAAAGTAGGAGTCCATTACAACCTGTATGCACAAACAAGACATATAATCTGCAGGTAAGACATAACTAGGCCTGAGAGATATAGTTGTAGCACAACAAGCCCTGAACTGGAGTATGCCCATCTGTGGAATGGACAACTACTATCACTATACAGGGTTACAGTGGTCATGCTCATACACATAGAATCACAGGACTTGTTTGGATGCATTGACCCCAATTACACAAGGTGACAGTGGGCATGCTCATACACTTAGTAGCACAGGGCCGTTTGGGATGCACTATGACTACAACTACACAAGGTTATACTGGGCATGCTCATACACTTAGAAACAAAGGGCTTGTTTGGATGCACTGACTCAAATTACACAAGGTGGCAGTGGGTACGCTCATACACTTAGTAGCACAGGGCTGTTTGGGATGCACTCTGATTCTAACCATAGAAGGCCACAGTGTGCATGCTCATACACTTACATGTACAGAACACGTTGTAATGGACTCCTATTGTAAACACACAGGTTTACAGCTATGTACATCTTAACTGTCAGTATATATGCACATCATACAGGTTTACTACCAGATACCTGTATGTGGCCCGTAAATGATATATCTGTGTCTGTGCTGTGTGATATACATGCATACATGTACATGAAGTACTGACATATATATGTGACGTATACACATTGTGGAAGTGACAGACAATAGGTTATCTGGGACACACAGGTGGATGCCACCTACAGTATGTGTCACACACCTTGCTGCCCTGAAAGGCATACATTGATAGCAGGTTGGGGACAATGGCATTATACTTGAAACAGTGGCATGTGCAAGCATAATATGTGAGCCCCATTGTGTAATGGTACTGAGGTGAAGGTGTCAAGATGACCTCTCCTGGCTGTGTTAATAGTTGTCATTACTTGGAACAGTGGCATGTGCAAGCATAATATGTGAGCCCCATTGTGTAATGGTACTGAGGTGCAGGTGTCAAGATGACCTCTCCCTGCTGTGTTAGTAGTTGTCATTATTAACAGGACAGCTACACTAAGTATATCTGACATTGGTCATATACACAACATCTGCTGCTGTTCGTCACCTTACATGTGGCATTTGATATCAAACACATTGCTGCCACTCGCAGTTATGTCATGGTACGAGTGGCAACTACTTGACCAAAACAATGAGCCAATGTCCTGCTGTAATTATGAGGTTTCTAGTGTCTGTCATTCCAGGCTGTCATGACTGAATGACAAGCCTTCAACACAGAGCACATACATCCATGTTTTAATTCAGTGTGGATAATACCTAGGTCGCATTTACCCATATAGTCGCATTCCAAGGCAAAAGTCCTACACACAGAAGTAACATCCTGACATCTACAAGACAATTGCATTGGATGCTTATGCTAACTAGTGCTAGATGTGTGGCTTTCATAATCCATTTTCTCAATGTAGAACCTACAATGGGGAATACTGACATCTGTCCAGTGAGGAACACCTGGCTGAAGGCTCTGTATTGCACAATTGCACTACCACCATATAACTCAGATCCAGACATGTGGGCCATAACACTTGTATGGACCATTCCAGGTGGTGGTGTCCACATATTCATAAAGGTTACTCACATGTAAAGACCACTACTCTGACATAACTCATCACAGATGAGTCAGGTACATGTGACAGTGGCAAACGCTGCATTCTAGGTTGTATCCTCTTATGCATTCACCACCTTGTCCTCAGACTACAAACACACATCCATACATGTGGTATGACATAGTATGGTAGACCACCAGATAACCTTTGATTGGTGGACTGTACCTAGGCCTACATCAACTGTGCAAAGTACTCATGTACTGACACAGTTGCATAATGTGTTATGCAATGCAATAATACCACTGTCTGTAACCAGGTCAGTTGTACACATACCAGGGTCCCTTGAATGTTTTCAGCATTAACACAGTCGACTGTTGCTGTACACCAGTAAACAACACCCTCATGGTTGGATATGACCTAACTGTACCTGCCCTGGATATGTACATCCCACACTCATACAACATAAATGAAAATACCATAGCTGCCATTGTCCTTTCTACATACAGCTGGCTACATTCATTACACACATGCACATGGCAGATAGCATGCTAACAGTACATAAGGGCTAATATCTATGTTAACAGGGGTACTATTCCCTCTCTACTGGTCACCCATGACACCTAACATATCATACAACAACCCGTGTGGCATGTATGTCATTAGACATGTCCATCTAATGCAATGCCTACAAACATACCCAAATAACAGGATCATAAGACCTACACACAGCCTGTATTGACAGACTCAGGGAAATCCAGCTCTGCTCTGTATGTTCCTGAGTAGTTACAGGTGATATGTCCATGACATGAACAGCCATGTGTGCCCTCAACTCCTACATATACCCCATGTCAACAATTGCAAGCCATGTATGCTGTGTGCTGTCTGAACATTAGCCTTATTACCACAATAGACAGAACATGCTGGGGTGAGATGTTTACAAGCCACAAACCTCGTACATGCTTGAATGGGTGTACTGCCTAGCTCTAACAGAGCACATTGCTAGCACTCTTCTAGTAAACATAAAGTGTGTGTGGCAAATATAATGTGCTCACTGTTGACAATTACAGTGTCCTGGCTTCATCATGAAACTGTCAAGTAACAATTTGTAGGATCATGACATGGAATATTGCTGTGTGTGTGTGTCTTGGTGATATGTGCTGTTGGCATATATGTACACTTAGCTACTCAGTGAATGTGGCTGTATGTCCTACCAGTACATGAATACAACATCCATTATGGTGTAATGCTCGGCTAGGTTTCGTACATGGCATGGGGAAGGTGTGGAATGTATCCTCTTGACCTGCTAGTCCACTTACTAAAGAAGACTGCATATGTGTACATGTACTAATGTGTGTTTAGATTCCATGCGTGTGCAGTGTCTGATGTTTGAAGGTGACTGTTGTCTTAGTACATCATGCTGTTGCAATGCAGCCTCAACATTGCCAACTGTATATGGTGATATACTCAAAGTACAGTAAGCTGTACTTTAGGTATGGACAGCTGTTTGGACAAGACTACTAAGTGGTGGGGCTACTTTGCAGAAGAATGATTACTGAGGACAGCTCACAGGTGTGTTACAACCATTCCTACAATAATCTGTGTAACTGCTAAGCTATGGTTTTGTTAATTGAAGTAGAAGACAGAAAACGTAAAATATGCAGTAATGGTGACACTGAAGGCAAACCTCTTGACACCTGTAACAGTAACACTTCCCCTGTGCATATGTTGTGCATATATCAGCACAGTTGGCAAAGGAAAGAGTTAGCATGCTTTGCAGTGCATGCAATAGTGCTTTACCTCTGTAATACCTATCATGAGATAGGCAGGTGTTTGACTCACAGTACTGGCACGTGTGGGTGTGTGTGTGTCCATATATGTCATGTATGGTGGGGAATACATCCCACATGTTTTTCACTCTGCTGAACACTGTTGTAGATAGGCAGGTGGTTGAACCTCACACATGTCAAGTGTCTGAATATCTGTGACATAGGTGTATATCTTTGTGAATGCCACAGTGTGTGTGTGTGTGTGTGTGTGTGTGTGTGTGTGTGTGTGTGTGTGTGTGTGTGTGTGTGTGTGCATGGCTGTCCGGTCCCTGGAGTGAGGCTGTATTTTACCATAGTGAAATGTTAATGCCCACTCGCCCCATCCACTCACTGCAATCTAGCATCCCTGTTGATATCATCAATCTTAGAAGGTCATTCTAACTGCTTGTTAACATGTACACCCTGGGGTGTGGCTTGTTGTTACATAGCCTACTGATGAACATCCCCACATACACTCACTACACTCTAGTATCCCTGTCGATGTCCTTGATCTTAGGCCATTCTGACTACCTGTACATGTGTAATCTCTGTGGCATGTCTTGTAATTGCAGAGTTCTATAATGATGATTTGCACATAGGCAGGGGTTCTCATCCCAACACTGGCAACTGTGTGTGTGTGTGTCAGAATGTGTGTTACTGTGTCTGTGAATCCCTGAGTGTGTGGGTGTTTCTGTGTTTGCATCCTGTCATGGGAGCGGGTATTACTGCTTCCCAATGAGAAGCCACTATTTTCACTGGCCTTTACCCTTGTCATCTGCTATACCACTCTTACCTCCTTCCCGCTCCAGGTAACTATATATGTGATGTCACCCACTATAGATGTGACGGCTCTGAACACAGTAGCTAACTACACAGCTATCATGCTCTTGGATCATTAGAACAGTAAACATAATTGAAACATGGGAGATTATAACTGTGATGTGGAAGCTACAAAGTACATGCAGGTGTTGTCATACAAAGCTGTGAGTAGTCAACATGTGCATATGGGACACTAACTGCAAACACTGACATCCCCCCAGCACATGCAATTACACCAGAAAGAGGAAGGCAGAACATCAAGATAAACATGCTGTTACTGTTGTTACACATGATACATACTGTCAAACATACAAAATGCATTCTAAAACTATAATATATGGCATGCCTGCTGCCTGTCAACACTACTCAACAATATTAATCTATAATTGCCTTCCTAGTATGTTCACCCTGTGCATCAGACCATATGGGCATGTCCCTGCACCTGCCAGGGGTTGCATGGGCACTACCAGGCAGAGGTCCAGCTTGGGTACTGTCTGATGACACATGTCCACTGGAATTGTGTCCCTGTTGGAACCATCCAGGACCATGTGCATGTGGCCTGCTGTGTCCTGGTGTGGACAGCACAGCACCAGCTGCACTGCTGCTGCTACTGCCACTGTGGGAGCAGGCATGTGCAGTAGCATGTTCACGTAAACCTTCAACAGGTGATGTAGCTGACCTACGTACACGTGCCTGATGCCTCACTCCCACCAGATGTTCCAGCACAGACATGCCACGCTCAAGGATTGACATGCCATGGTAAAGGACTCCCACCATGTCACCCAATTGTCTATCCAAAACATCTGCAAGATGATGGTGAGCATTTGCAATTGCCTGGATGTTGTCAGTTAAAGAATGAACAGCAGACCTCTGAAGCCTCAGATCTTCTCTGTTATGCCATTCAGCATGTGCCTGTGCCTCCATTACAGCCTGAAACATGCGTCTGGTTACACCAGCTGATGTGCTTTGTCTCGCAGGGGCATGTTGGCCAGTGGTCCTCCTATGAGCAGCACTGGGCACATGCCTGTGTGGGACATCACCAGTCAGTTGACTGGGATCATAGTGTGCAGGCACACCTTTCATAGTCTCCACACGTCCCTGTTCCATGCTGCCACCTGCCAACTGTCCTTCCTCTATGGCCACTGGTGATGTGGCATGTGTAGGCAGGAGAACTGTGTGCAAGGATGAGGGGGATACAGGTGGAATGGCAACCAATGGCACAGATTCAGCCCCCTGACAACCCTGCCTCTGCCTCAATCATACTTTCATCATCACAACTAGAGGCTGCAGGGACACTAACATCAGATGGACTGCAGGAGGGCAACACACCTACATCAACACCTGTGAGGGGCAGACAAGAACTGTACAAGTTATACCACACAGACACACACACAGACAGACAGACACACAGACGCATGCTATGGCATCCAACGGCATGCAACACACAGGTGATATGGCAGATGGCATTCAGCTTAGACAACTATAGTGGTAGTTATCATCCATCCCTGAGTTGTATACAACAGCATGCATGTGTTATAGCAGACAGCATGCACCTTACACAATTATAGTGGTAGTTAGCATACATACCTGTGTTGCACCATTTGTGTTAGTAGCTTATGCCCCATACCTGCAACACAATGCATGCACTATGCACTATTGCACCACACTGTCATGTTGTGTGCAACATACCCCACATGTTAACAGACCATCGCTTGCCTTTGTACATCTGCCACTGATGCTTTGTGTTGGCCACTGCTCCTATGTGTGAGGACATGATCAGAAGGGTATGTTGACTGAATACCACTTTTGCCTGAGCCCTAGCTTGCCTATTTCCCCCAAAGCAGTGCATGTCTGTTCAACATTATTCCACCTACACCTGAGCTGAGTCTACAGACATTGCACATGTGGCTGTACACACATGTTTGACATGGCTGTCCCTACTTTGCAATGGTGTCACAGACCAACACAGGTTTACAGTACACCAGCCTGATGTGTAGCGTATGACATTACCAATCACGTGTAATATGACATGTCTTCTGCTGGCATTGAATGACATGCATACATGTGTAACACAATGGTGTCCTTTCAAATACACAGTACAGTAATGGTGTCCCAATGCAGGGACGTGTTATACTAACATGGGCCTTTAGCTGACGCAATGCTGTTTGTCTGCCCTACAAATATGCAGTGACATACTGCACATTGAACTGATGTGCATATTCATTGCTGGGCATCATGTGGCTTCACTATTGCTATACAGTGTGAGATACTGACACAGTTCATAGCCATGACTGTGTTCACATACAATACATATTTAATGTGGAATGTGACCCATGTCACTGAGGTGTATACACACTAAACCCTAATGTGGAATGTGAGACACAGGTCACAGAAGCTTATACAGATGACACCCCTGCACATCTGCATTCATATTACTGATACCTGGCAACTATGCTCACACATGGCTAACTTAGCAGTACTCCATGCCCCACAAGCCATCTGTGTACCTCACACACATGAGGAGTAGGCATGACAGTGATGTCTGACACCAGCAAAGTGAATGTACTGTATCTGTGGTCTGATGTGGTCATATGTGTATGTTGTGCAACACATGTATGTATTTGGATACTGTGTAGGTGAATATTTTCATGTCATGACACACTCAGGATGTTCAAGACATGTTATGTGGTGGTTTGATGTCAAGTCTACACAAGCTGTGCACAGGCCTGTATGATGTTTAGTGTTTCACATCTGCAATATCACCATTACACAAAGGTCATAGTTGTATTGTGTCGAGCCAATGTACAGCAGGGTGTACACACATGTACATCACTTCTACTGTGTATGTTGCTTCATGTCTCTGGCCATCCTCCATGGCCATGTGTACACATGTTTTGTCCAATTGTTATGATGGCCATCTATTTCACATGTCAGTGTTATCCCATATGACAATACACCCATAGATTTCATATGCTCCACTGAGGACGGGGTTATGCAGGCATGTTTGGGATGTGAGATATGTTTTGTAGGATAGTTGAGCAGTGTTGCAGTCAGCCCACTACATGTCATGGACAGGTCAGATAGCACATGACATTGTGTGACTTTCACAGCAAGGGTATAATCCACAAGGGTGTATCCTGTGGGCTGGTCATACTCCAGCTGCAACACATTTAGAGTGTCTGCACACATATGCTGTCTGTACAGTACTGTTTGTATTCCCAACATGTGCAATGTTGATCTGTAGTATCTGTGTCTACAGTGAACCACACCTCCACCATTGTATTCACAGCTATCCACACATCTGGCAATGACAGTTTGTAAGGTTTAGTGCAGGTGTTTCATATAGTCTTCAATTATTTCACATGGGTAACCACTGTGATGCATCGCAGGTCTGACCAGTGTATGTTAACAGGACCACCATACATTATGTGTACATGTGCTATGGCAGATAGCATGCAATTAATATGATATGTGCATTATCAAGCCTGGTAAATAATAACAATCTCACCTGACACAGGCTGCTGTCACTGCAAAATGCCAGAGGTTCCTAAACAGGAGTGTCACAGAAGTAAGATCATTATCCACACCTGTGCGATATCTACAGAGTGCAATGTCCATGTTAGCACATAAGCCAGTACAATACATTATACTATGAAGTATGCACATCTGTGCATACATAGAGTAGCAGACTATAGTATGTGGTATGTGTGCATACATGCCTTGCATATGATGTTACATTACATATTGTACAGTAACACATGTAACTATGTGAAATATAGTTGTGTTATATGTCCATTACTGACTTACCAGGCAACTCCAGGCTCGGTGGCTGAGAGACACCCACCTCCACAATACCAGCTAAAGCTTGTGGATTGAGGTCTGCAGGTGTCCCTAGGTTGGCCAGTAGCTCCTCTGTACGTGTGAGTAGGGGCTGGGTGAGTGGCCCCCCACCTGTTGCACTTTGTTCCCTGGCGATTGGATTAGCATGCTGTTTCACCAGTCTTATGAGGTCAGTGCAGTGTTGGTGCACCTGCTGATAGGTGCAATTGTGGCTGCCAACATCATTTACCCTCCTGCGGAGTTCCTCACACAGGGCATCCCACTGCTGCCCATCCTGTGGCACATGGCTGAAAAATATTAAATGGTTGTTGAGGAGGTATGGGATGAGGACCTCATCCTCCAAGCAGGTGTATACTGGCAGCCTGGTACGTGGCATACCTGGAAGACATAATGATGGAGACAGGTCACAGTAACTCACAGAGAAGTACAGAAGTGCAGCTGAACATACATGTGTATCACATTTATTAAGATTACAAATAAGTCTTTGCAAATCTACATGACACTAACACCACTAAAATGTTTAACTCACACACATTTGACACTTGCTGGTGATGTGATATTCTCACCATATATGTGTGTGTCAAGTGATGACATTGCTCATACTCCATGTGGATGTTGTCTTGATGTTGGCATGTCTGTTTGCCTGTACTGGTGCCTTTACATATCAGCACATGCCTGGATGTGTTCACATTAATGTAATAGACCTTAATGCTGTGTATATGTCACATATATAGTCATACACAGCCTTAAGGGATGTAACCTGTGACCCTGCAGACTTGCTCACAGAATGTTTTACATGTATGTGTTTTGCCATATACATCTACATGGCACTGTATAGCTGTGTAGCATCCTGCCATGTATTACCTGTGTTGCACATGTGAAACACATGGGGCAATAGCTAGCCTGATGGTATTTGCAGGGCTGGATATCAACTATGGCATGTATGGTCATACTGAACTAGTAGGCTATATGCCCTGGGCCATTTATGAGCCTAGGCTGAAAGGTTACCTAGCTGTAGCCAACAGACAGGTATGTTTCAGTGGCCATTTCAAGCAATGCCACAGAACTGATCCACAGAGTTACTGATATATTTGCCATGCAGTCATCACACCATGTCACAAAGAGGGGCGCACAGCTTCACTGGACAGGGATGCATAGTATGGCAGGAGTATGTAAAGTGTATGGGACAGAGATCTGTCAGGCATGTTGTGATCCATGTACTAGAAAGGTGGATGTCCATGAAGTATGTGTTTATTTGTAATCAGGAAGTGTGAAGTGTAGCATGTCCAACATCTCTGGGTTGGACATGGCTATATTCAGGGTAGGCTGCATGCTACATATTGGAGCTAGGGATTGGGAAGGGCAGTGGAGGCCATCTGAATATGGGAAATAACCCTTAAAGGAAATATGTGATCTATTATGGGTCACATGAGTGTTACATATGGCTGAACAATGATCTATATATGCATGGATGGCACCCTGTCATGATTAGGGGTGCCACATATGGCTACCTAACTGGTGTGGTGAAGTAACTATCAAAGTAAAGACTACTGTCCAGCTGCATCCCATACACACACAGTTTCCATTATGCTGACCACTGCCTAGGTGGTAGTTCATGGGTAGAGGGTTTTTAACATAGGGGATGACAATGCATTACTTAGCTGTCAGATTGTGGCCATACATCACACACCACCCATCTGACCCACAAAATTACGTCTCAACCCATGGGAGCTCCAGGAGATGAGAATGGAACCAGCAAAGTTTTTTCACGAACAGTGAACAGCAATGAGACTTCGGTCTCACTCACTGATCAGCCATCCAGCTCCATTGGCCACCAAACGGATAATATAGAAACAACAAAAGAAGTAGCAATAAGCAATGAAGTGAAAGACGTGACCAATAATGAGCGAAGACCGGCATATACTTCTAACAGCTCCATTTTGTTATCTATAGGGGACGTTGGAAGAAAACAAATAACAGCTAATGCAGGTCAATCAGAATTAAATTTGTTTTTTTTATCAGTATCCACTGCCGATTCGAGAGCAGAAGAAATGGACTCCAACGAAGATCAACAGAAAATGGAAACTATAAGAAGACATGGTAATGTTACAGAACAAAACACAGAGACAAGTGAGTCAGAATTAATTGTAAATTTATCTAATTATGAGTTGAACAGTCATGATAAATCCCTTTTAAATAAAGGGTTATCATTCATACCAGCCAAAGGAACTGATACGGTAGATTTTATTTTAGAAGTAAAAAAGTTTGTTAGGAATGTGGCTTTAAAAATGCTGTATAAAAATGATCATGAAACTGGATATAATATTTTTAAAAAAACAAGTGCTTTTACATCTGCTTTACATCCACTGCTAGAAGCATTTGAACAAGCATGTGAGAAAGATTTTATACAAATGCTGAATAATGCAAAACGTAATAGTAAACAATATTTCTATAATTTAAGTATAGAAGAATATGAAGCACTGGATGAATTAGTTAAAAATGAACAGATTGTTATTAGACCAGCGGATAAAGGGGGAGCCAGTGTCATTTTAGACAAACAATACTATGATAATGAATATGAATACGTAAAAAAACACTGCTGAATCAGGTAAACGCTACTATCCCAAGAGTTCAAATAACAAATTACTGAAGAATGTAGTGGGATAGAGCGAAGCAAGTAAAAATAAAATAGAATGAAGTAGTCCCAAATAATTGTAGATGTCACCAAGTATTTAAAACACCACAAATTTATTCTATAATGAATGTACATCGGATAAGCGCTTTCACTGTAGTAGCTTCCTCAGATCCTTCTCAAATCAAATAAGCATAAATCCAATTATATATAGCAAATAAAAACAATTAACCTATCAAATAACAATCACGTCTTAAAGGGAGAAGGAAGAAAAACACATTTAAACAAAAACTTATATAAATGACATTTAAAATATATACAAAGATATATAAATATATAAAAATATATAGAGACATAATGTATATGCTTATACATTTGCATGACATAATACAGATTTCATCTCACATTCCTACGTTGTCTCAACTTGGGTTTTATAGAGGCTTTTTCATTCAGCCCTGACCCCCTATAGGCTCTTAAAAGAACTATCCATTCACTTTCTTTGCTTTCCGTGAGGGTCCTGATATCACCTCCCCTCCTATTCGGGATTAAAATCTCGAGAATCCTAAATGAGAACCTATGGGTATTCCCAAATAGGGCTACATGTTTAGCCAATGCATTATGAGGTGAACATTTCCTAATGTGATATACATGTTCTCGAATTCTGTCTCTAAGTGTGCGATTGGTCTTGCCCACATAAAAAGATGAGCAAGACTGGCACAACGCTAAGCACACCACATTAGAGCTCATACAGTCAGCATCTACATTCGTTCTAAATGTGGTCTGTAAATCAGGATGAAAGAAGCTAATATTCATATCAATAAAAGAGCAAAAATTACAATGGCCACAAGGCTTTGTGTGACCAGTTGTTCTAAAACTTGTCTCAGATCTAGAAAAACAAAGCATTCTTTTCAAATTTCTTATTTCTAAATAAAAAGTGGGGTGCATCTCCCACTATCTCCCTCAGATCACTATCTACCTGTAAGATATCCCAATGTTTAGCAATAATTTCCTTAACCTCAAAGTGATCAGAAGAAAATAAGGTAGAAAACTTAACATGACATTCAGTACTTTTATCTTTTGTCATCTCAATGACACTGGATGGTCCAAAATATGGTGTTGCTACTGTAGGACGTAATTTATAAGCTTCTTCTATATATGAGTTTACCTCACTGATCTTGTACCCCCTACATACTAATCTCCCTCTTAAATCCCCTAGTTCTGTAGCAAAGCCACTATCTGTGGGATTTAATCTAGAGGCTCTAATTACTTGGCCCTTCATAATGTTCTTAAAGACAAATGGTGGGTGCATACTTGATCTCATGAGTAATGAATTACAGTGACAGGTTTTTCGGTATACCCCAGTGTTTATAAGTCCATTTGGTAGTCTTTCGATATAGAGATCCAGGGACTCTATTCTATGTGTTGAAAATTGCATGGTAAATTTAAAGCAGCTTGTCAAATTGTTCATAATCATGAACATAGATTGAAGTTCTGCTTCCGTCCCATTCCAAAGGACAAAAAGATCATCGACAAAACGTCGATAAAAAACATGTTTGCTGAACAGAGTCTCAGGGAATAATATATGTTCTTCCCAATATGCCAGGACCATATTGGCGTAGCTGTTGGCAGACGGTGTGCGCATCGCTATGCCATCTAGCTGTCTATATATAGTGTCCTTAAATATAAATAGATTGTTCTCCAAGACTAACTCTAAAAAATGGACTATGAGAGCTATCAAAACAATAGTGTAATCGCTATGTTCCTTCAAGTACTCTGTTATATATGTAAGTCCTAACCCATTAGGAATGACTGTAAACAACGATTGCACATCGAAGGTGACAAACAAAAATGCATCGATAGTATCATGCTGCTTAATGCTTTCATATAATTCAATTAAGAACTGTTTAAAGTCCTTCAATACAAAAGTGTTATTATTCAGAACCCGTCTTAGATGTTTTTCTATGTAAACAGATAAGTGCTCAGTGATCCAACCACGGCCCGACACTATTGGTCTCATTGGTGGATCACGAGCATCCTTAAGTATTTTTGGTAACCCATTTATAATGGGAATGACAGGTGTCTTGATAGTGAGATAGTCATAAAGATCTTTGCTTATTAACCTACTCTTAAAAATATCTAACAAAATGTCACCAACATATCTGACAATACCTTGTACAACTTCCATGGAGATAGCCTCATAATATATATCATTCAGCATACATTCCATGGAAGTAAGGTAATGTGGGGTGTCCATCACTACAACACGACCACATTTGTCAGCAGGCCTAATTACAATAGTGACATCATTCTGTAACTTCTTGAGGCTATTTCTTTCATTATAAGTGAGGTTATCCCTCATTCTAGGTCTATCATTTATACAGCAGTTGTTATAATATTTATGTATATCATCCTCTGTCAGTTTTAAAAATGCCTCTAAAAGAGGGTGATGTATGGGTACAAAGTCACTTAAATTTTTAAAAGAGAACCGTCTCATATCAGTTAGCTCATTATCCACCCCTTTATACAAATACTTCAACATGACATTCCTACAAAACATTTTTAAATCTATGATGGTATCAACCAATCTGCTCTTACTCCTAGGTATAAAATTAAACCCTTTGTTCAACAATTTAACATCATCAGGAGTTAATGTGGCACTGGATAGATTATATACTAGTATTTGTTGGTCCACATTTTCTTCAAAGTGTGATGGGGTTGTAATTCCCCTGAGAACTTCCTCTTCTGTCTGCCCCTGCTCATAGATCGCGCCCTCTGCAGGCCTTTCTCTATTCAAATTGGCAGGGGAAAAGAGATATCAGGGTTTGTGTTGGCCATATTAGTCGATGTTTCTGTATGACCCTTAAATATCTTAGGTCTAACTATTGCCTCAGATCCCTGCTTAGATATGGCAGATTTAGCAGATTTATCCCTGATAACCTGTATCTTAGGGTATAAATTAATATCAGATTGCATACTAGGATGCACTAAATGAATGACATCTGTAGAGTCAGTATTGGAGCATGCTGACTGAACAGAGTCACATTTAGTAACTTCATTAACTAGTAATTTGTCCTTCATTGGACTCTGCTTATCATTGGACTTAATTATAACATGACTCATTTCCAAGTGGTCAGAATTCATAGTGATAATGCCTTCACTCATATCAACATTCACATTATCTATGTCAATATTAGAAGTTGTTAAAACCTTATCAAATTTTGAATTCATGTTATCATGTCGTACAGTGGGTATATGTTCACCATCTACATTACTTACACTCTCAGTATTAACATTTAAAATATTATGTCCATTCCTGGGCCACATAAAGATGTGACCCAGTTTAAAATCATTTATATCCCTAACAGCCTTATGTCACTTCTGTTGAAATAATTTCCGTTCAAAAGCAGAGACGCCATCTAAAAGGTTCTCAAATAGTGGCTCCACAATGGTAACGGAATATTCTCTGTAAATTAATTGTTGTATCTTATTGATATTATTAGTTAAGGCAGTTTCTTCAGGTAGAAAAAAGTCGATGAGGAGCTGTGGATATTTACGGCTTACCTCAATGTTAAGCTGCTGCCATTTCGCTAAAAACTCGGGGTATTCACGTCCTTGACTCAGCATATTAAAGACGCGTAACCCACGAGGTATGATTTTCTTGTTTAAACAAAACTGAAAGTGTATTCATTGTGCCTTAAGGCGTTTCAATTTTAGAAACTCCTTCTCCATTTCTTCAAACAGTTTGTGTAGCCTTTCCAAATCATCCGTCACATTAGTGGCGTCATCAGTGATTGTCAGGCTCTCAAAGTGCAAGGAAGCACTTTTTGAGTCCTTTAGATATTGTTGAAACCTTTTCTGAAGCACGTCATTCCCTCGGTCTTCACCTCTAGGGGTATAGTCCAGCTCAATGTCAGCCATCACAAAAATAAATACTCGCTCCTGATAGCAGCAATAAAAATCAAAATAATAAATATGAATACGTAAAAAAAACACTGCTGAATCAGGTAAACACTACTATCCCAATGTAGTGGGATAGGGCGAAGCAAGTAAAAATAAAATAGAATGAAGTAGTCCCAAATAATTGTAGATGTCGCCAAGTATTTAAAACACCACAAATTTATTCTATAATGAATGTACATCGGATAAGCGCTTTCACTGTAGTAGCTTCCTCAGATCCTTCTCAAATCAAATAAGCATAAATCCAATTATATATAGCAAATAAAAACAATTAACATATCAAATAACAATCACGCCTTAAAGGGAGAAGGAAGAAAAACACATTAAAACAAAAATTTATATAAATGACATTTAAAATATATACAAAGATATATAAATATATAAAAATATATAGAGACATAATGTATATGCTTATGCATGTGCATGACATAATACAGATTTCATCTCACATTCCTACGTTGTCTCAACTTGGGTTTTATAGAGGCTTTTTTATTCAGCCCTGACCCCCTATAGGCTCTTAAAAGAACTATCCATTCACTTTCTTTGCTTTCCGTGAGGGTCCTGATATCACCTCCCCTCCTATTCAGGATTAAAATCTCGAGAATCCTAAATGAGAACCTATGGGTATTCCCAAATAGGGCTACATGTTTAGCCAATGCATTGTGAGGTGAACATTTCCTAATGTGGTATACATGTTCTCGAATTCTGTCTCTAAGTGTGCGATTGGTCTTGCCCACATAAAAAGATGAGCAAGACTGGCACAACGCTAAGTACACCACATTGGAGCTCATGCAGTCAGCATCTACATTAGTTCTAAATGTGGTCTGTAAATCAGGATGAAAGAAGCTAGTATTCGTATCAATAAAAGAGCAAAAATTACAATGGCCACAAGGCTTTGTGTGACCATTTGTTCTAAAACTTGTCTCAGATCTAGAAAAACAAAACATTCTTTTCAAATTGTTCTTATTTCTAAATAAAAAGTGGGGTGCATCTCCCACTATCTCCCTCAGATCTCTATCTACCTGTAAGATATCCCAATGTTTAGCAATAATTTCCTTAACCTCAAAGTGATCAGAAGAAAATAAGGTAGAAAACTTAACATGACATTCAGTACTTTATAAAACCCAAGTTGAGACAACGTAGGAATGTGAGATGAAATCTGTATTATATATATTTATATATCTTTGTACATATTTTAAATGTCATTTATATAAGTTTTTGTTTAAATGTGCTTTTCTTCCTTCTCCCTTTAAGGCGTGATTGTTATTTGATAGGTTAATTGTTTTTATTTGCTATTATAATATATATATATATATATTTATATCTATGTGCAGATATCACTGATATATATATATATATATACATATATATATATATATATATATATATATATATATATATATATATATATTGTATTAATTTGTAACAGTTATACATACATAGAATTGTATATGTTGGTTCACAAACTACAGTACATTACAATGTACTGTACATATCTACACAAAGTGACTGTCCCATTTGTGGTCATTACTGTGGAATGCATTTGGCATAAGGTGTTGTCTAAAGACCATGAAACATGTAAACACCTCAGATGGCTTAGTGGCAAGTCCCATGACTATAGTGTGTATGGTCCAGGGTTCAACACCTGCAATGCTTTAAAAATGTTTTTTACTCCAGAATAAAGTTCATTTTAGCAGTTGTAAGCATGTTTATAAGTGTTTGTGTGACATTAAAGCAGCAGATAAATACAGTTAAAGAAACTTTGTAAAGTATAACCTGTGCTCGCAAACATGGCCACATCCGTTAACTACTCAGGATATATACATTTCAGTGAAGTAACATCTCACTATGTGCTTACATAACATTACATTCTCTGTTGACTTTACTCTCCAGCACACATGGGTTTATTTGGGTGTTTCGAATGTTTATTATACAGACGAATACTACCTATATATGCAAGCTGTGGTTAAGGTATACTTTTTGGGATTTGAACCTCGAATGCACAGATACTATGCAGATGCTGTAACCATTACACTATTGACATTAATGTTGCTTCTGCCTATTTCCTATTTATATGATTTCTATGTGTAAGCTAGGTTAAGCAAAGGGCGGAGGCACCTAAACCCACTGAGCTTCACTTACTCTTGAAATAAAAACATATAACAAATGAAATGAGAGACAATAAATTACATTCCTAACTACATTAGGCATAGCCCCTCAATGACACACTTCAAGGGAAAACTTGTTGTGTGAATGGGTAGCGGAATATACACCCCTGGGATCATGTGTCCCAGAACCATACAACCGGGGGATGGGGGAGCCCATCCAGTTTGATAGCTGCAAGGCCTGTTGGGGAAATTGAATGGTGTTGAATTGTCACATTAACATGCCCTCTTTAAATCACTAAGTGTCCCTATCACCCTCCACCACACCAGTCTTCAACAGCTTCCCCCAACTCTGCCTGGAATTGCTTCATTGGCTATGCTTGACAGAGGCTCAGTTACTCCAATGATGCGAAGAAAGCCAACACACTGTAGCTATGCTTCTAATTGCCCTTGGGCAGATAGCCTACTACCTATCTGTGAACCTCTAAAGTGCAGGCCAACACAGCCATAATATGTGAATAAACAGACTTTCAGATCACAATATACAGTAAGAAATCACCATGTAGTCAGGAAACAGTTAAGTACAGCAAGAACATACAGAACACTGATACTTAATCACTCTGAAAGCCTATCTTGGAAGCTGGAAGACTTGTATAAGTTTAAGGCTTTCTATTGCTTACCAGTAGGTTACCTACAGGAGAGATGAGAAACAAGCACAGATGAGAAACATGCATGCAACAACACCATACCGGCTTATGTGTCAGCCTTAGGCTTTGGAATACTGACAAAGGCTATTGGTGCCCCTATGGTGCCTTTTTTAGGAGAGTCTCAACAGTGTTCACCAGCTCCATAAACAGCACAATAGAAGAATCAATGAGGGTTATGCTACTCAGCACCAGGGGTTGTGATCACAACATGTATGCACTCACAGCACTCCTCAGTATGGACAACGTCAACATCTGTGCAATAACTGAGACCTGTTTTAAGGTTCCTGAGAGCACACGCAGCATGATACCTCTGAGATCATCCATGTGCAGCTAACGTCAGCCACAACTGCAATGTAAACTGTGGCCTGCTACAGATCACCCTCCATGACCCAGGACCACCACTCCACCTACCTGGAGACAGTGGAGAACATGACAGTCCTACCGCACACCCTGGCAATGGTCGATGTCAACTACCCTACCATTAACTGGGAAAATTACTCAAGTACTCACTTCCAGGCCCAGCGCTTCCTGGAATTTTTCACCTCATATGCCCTTTATCAGGTGGTAAATTCCCTAATGAGGTGTGGAAACATACTAGAAGCGGTAATCACCAACATGGGTGACAGATGCACCACAACAGAAGTAAACCGGTCACTGGTAAGATCCGACTATGAACTATTCACTGTTTCCACACCCAACCAGCTCCCCCACCCAAGGAAACCACAGTGTATACCTTGCCTGCAGCTAAATTCACACTACTATTGACAGGTGTGGGGGGTTTTGCAGCCCCCATGCTGAGGGGAAACACTGCTCAAGATACATACAGATTTACAAATGCAATCTATAAGCACCTACAGGGATGTATGAATCGTGCCATCACTGGTAAACCAAGACTCACTCCTACTAGACAAGGACACCAGTTTGGTGGTCCCCTGCAATAAACAGGCTATACAACAGAAGTAGGACAGTGTTCCAGACAAACAGCAACTTTCACGAAGGGCAGACATCCGTGACCAGTATTAGTAAGATACGTATGTCCCTCATGAAATCATCCAAGGCAAAAATCAACAGGAAAATAGGCAAGGATTTGAAAGATAACCACAAAGCCTTCTTTGGCTATGTCAAGGATCTAAGTGATGAGACACAGATTTGCTCTGTGCATGTGAAATATAGCAGAAAATATGCTGACCCTATTGATATCGCCAACATCCTTGCAGATACATTCAGTGCATACTTCACACCCTAAAGAGCCTACAATACCCGAAAGGTACAGTATCCCAGACATCAGAGACACACAGGTGGAAATGGCACTCTCTAACAGCAGAACACAGTGTCAATGGAGGCAGATGGTGTCCCAGACTGCATCTTGCAAACACTACAAGACAACCTGACCCCCCCCCCCCACACCTAATTAAGCTTTTGAACCTCAGCCTCTCCACAGGCTACATGCCCATACAATGGCATGTGGCAATGGTTATTTCACTCCACCAAGGTGGAATCACAACTGACCATGGTAACCACCACCACATAAGCCTGACTAGCCTGGTCTGCAATGGCATGGAGCGCATCCTCATGGTACTCATTAACAAAGACATTGGTAACCTCCAAACACATGACCCAACCCAGGTCAGCTTGGTTGAGTACAGTTTATGCTACTGAACCTGTTGGATGTCTTACATACAGTCACCAAGATGTTAGATGAGGGGAGAGGTGGTTCACACATACTACCTGGACCTTGCCAAAGCTTTTGACACCATGCCCCACTCAGGTATTATTGATAATCACATCAGCCTGTACATACACCCATACATCACAGGTTGGGTTGCCAATGGGCTTACACACAGAACCCACATAGTACGACTAGTGGTCTCCAGATCCAACTCTTAACCAGTTACAACTGGTGTCCAACAGGACTCAGTCCTGGGAGCCCTATTGTTTGGCATATACTTCTCAGAGATACAGGCAAACACAGGTGGACTATGGCAGACCATATTTGGCAATGACTGTGAACTGGGAGTCATAAATGACAGTCCAGTTGACACAGACATCCCTCAAGGGGCCTCACAGAGACCGACACAGTGTGTCAAAGTCATGGCCTCCAGCTAAGTGCCACTAACTGCATGGTCATTCCATTGTGGAATATTAAGCACCCACATATTAACACATAAGTGGCAGCCACTTTAATACAGATAAGGTAATAGGGTATCTGGGGACTAAGGTAGATAGTGATCTCTCATTTGACAATCATATCTACAAAGTAGTTAGGACATCCTTCTATGTAGGCCATCTGATTACTAAAGGGTTCCCTTCTAGACATACTGGGATTATAGTGCCCCTTTACTCATCACTCATCAGTCCCATCATAGGGTATAATAATCCATTTGGGATGTACCTCAGAAGACACTTCTAACAGCTGGAAGGTCCACAAATGCACCTCACCAAGAGGATTACTGGCCTCAAACATATGCCCTATGCAGCCAGACTGAATAAACTCCTGCTTTACTCAGTGGCATCTTGTTTACTTGGAGATGATCTCTGCTGGCCAACACAGCCATGTTGAACTCAGGCTTAATGGATATGCTCTACCTATGGGAATCCATGTCACAGTGAGCCACACACTGTAGTGAGCTGAACCTTGCCACAACAATAACTGGAAGATGGTGGAGGGATGGATTCCTGTCACAGAAACTCCCCATACTTTGGAACTACAACCCTAATTACATTATACAGGGCCCCTCACTAACACTCTTCAAGAGAAACCTTGAAGAGTGGATGGGGAACTGTAGATACACCCCAGGGATCCCACCATTGGCTGTGCTCCACAGAGGGATAGTTAATGAATCAATGGGGTGGCAAAAGCTGACACATTTTTGCTAGGCTTATGAATGACCTCTGGCAGTTGGCCAAGTACCTACCTATGAACCTATGAACCTATACATACTGTATCAGCACATCCTGATAGCTTAATCTACTGTTCAGGTGTTAACTTACCTTGTGCCAATGGCAGTTGTGTGTGTAATAACTGCGGGCTGCCTATGTTGGATGCACACAGTAGACTGCCTATACATGACAATTTACAGGTGGTCTTGTGTGTGTGCCATCCATTTTTACTGTGTGTGCAGGTGGAGAAAGGTGTCAGTCCCTAGGTGCCTACACTGTCAGTGTGTGTGCTATCCGTTCCCTCCTTGCCAAGGCATGGGCATACTGGGCACGCCTCTGTCTGCCTACTGGGGCTGGATCAGGGTGTTTGTGGTCTGAGTACCTCTGTGCCTGTGGGCCCCTTGGCAATGGCAGTGGGCTGTGAGGGCCTTCACCATTCTGTCCTTGCTGCAGCTGTTTCTGCAAGATCATATTGTGTAGCATGGCACATACTATGAAGAAGTGGGCACAAGTGCCTGGAGAGAACTGCAAGGCTCCATCAGATATGTCTAAGCAATGGAACCATGATTTCAGCATCCCAAACACATGCTCTATGATAATTCTGGTTTGTGCGTGTGCCTCCTTATGGCGTTCCTGCATGGGTGTGTGTGCATTTCTGATGGGAGTCATCATCCACAGTTCCAGTGCATAGCCAGCATCCCCCACCAGGTGGCCATTTGGGATGTCCCCCCCTGGCAAATAACCAATACAGCTGTGAGGCATGCCAGATGTGGGAGTCATGATAGCTTCCAGGGCTGCCAGCACACACATCCATGATAATGCCCTGGGCATTGAACACGACCTGGCAGTTGATGGAGGGGTATCCCTTGGGGTTTATGTAGTACCTACCCTGCTCACCGGGTGGTGACTTGATGTGTATGTGCGTGCAGTCTATTGCACTCAGTACCTCTGGGTTTTCTACCACATGGTGGAAGAGACTCATATTGCTGGCCATCTCCTCCTGTGTTCTGGGGAAGTATATGTGCTCATTGGCATGTGTTAACATGGCATCCAGGAACTGGCATAGTACCCTGGATGCTGATGCCTGTGAGATCCCCATGATATCCCCAGTTGGTCTTTGAAAGGTACCTGTAGCTAGTATTCTCAGGCTTACACATACCTTCACATCCACTGGGATGGGTTCCCCTCTGTTTGTTCTGGCTCTGAGGCGTGGCCGGCACAGCTCCACAAGTTACTGAAGGGTGTCCCTGTCCACCCTGTAATGCTCTACTATCTCCAGATCATGTAGCCCCTGGTAGGTTACCCTGGGTCTGAACACTCTCCTCCTCCTCTGGTGCCTGAGGTGGTTGTGTGCATCATCTTCCACACCGCCTTCAGTCTCCAACACATGCTGGTGGATCAAAGCTATGGCAGCCCCTAACATGTACATACTAAAAGTTCCCTGTCTGTATACACCACTGGTGCAGAGTGCATGGGAATACACAAGTGTTTGTGAGGTGCTTTCACAATTTATACTATTGTGCTATGGATGCTGCTCATGTCATTGGGTGTGTATGAGCTATTCCAGCTGCAGAGTATCTTAATTATGGGTTTTACTGTGGGTTTTGTGGGGTCTTTACTGTGGAGGTACGCTTGCCTGCCTTGATTAATCTGTTGCCCTTTAATTCACTTTTAAACCTGGATCCCCTCCCATTCTCAGGCATGCATCCACCTGCCATCTTTCTTTTTTTGTACTTTCCTTACCAAGTCATGGCAAAATGCGTCTTGTAGCTGATATACTGCAAATCGGATTTTTTCTGCTTTGACACTTTACTATTTTCTTTGCAGTACAGCCCCTCCCCTTTCCTGTTTTGCAGGTAGCTGCTTGTAGCCTTGTTAGCTGTTGTCAGTGGCCCACTGTAGGCTCCTAGGTATTAGTTAGTCATTTGTACTCCAATTTCCCTGCTGCAGCATTTCCTTATTTCTTTCCTATATCCTTCCTGTTTCAGCTCCAGTGTGCACTGCGCAAACCCGTTTACCGGGTTTAAGCACGTTTTCATCTCCATTCACATGCATACTCAGTTACCTTGTGTACTCTTAGCTAAGCAAAGCTATGGCCAGTTCAACACACCCCTACCTGCAGCTTTGCTTAGCTATGGGAAAACCAGTTTAGCAATGCTCCAATGTGCTTACAGCAAAGGTAACACACCGCTCTCTCAATGTTATCGTTATCTCAAGGGCACACCTCAGTGTTATAATGCTATGCTGTGAGGTGCATCCTTACACCAGCAGGGAATCTGTGATTCACTATTGCTCCTCTCATTTGCATGGCATTGCCTACTAATTCCTAGCTACCGCGCATAACACTGTCACAGCTCCTTAACAACCCTTGCGCCATAATGTGGTGTAGCTTGCCTGCCTTTGACTATTATGGGGAAATCATGATAAGTGTTACATTGCAGTTTTATTGTATATTTTTCTATTTTCCTTGCGATTCCCCTTTGCGCACCTCTCTCTGCCCTGCGCTTCCACATTGCGATAGTGTGACTATAAATATTAAATGTTAATTTTATATTTTGTACATTTTTTTATGCCAATGGCTATATATTTAGCCATCGGCATATATTAACAATATAATACATGTGCTTGGTCGGCTGTCATGGCTCCAATTTTATGTTTGCAAAAATGTAAACCATTTTCTACGGTTTACATTTCTGCATGCTTACACTATGCCTGCACCACTTCCTGGATCGCTACATACCTTTATTTGCATGCTACACTGCTGCACATGGGGGTAATTAGCATACAGGGCTCGGGAGCTGTGTGGGCGCAGCGTACACAGGTAGTGCACGTGGGAACAGCTCATACCTGGATCGCTTGGTGGCCATATTTGGTGTTGGAATGTCGACGCTATGTCTGCACCTGGCACAAGCTTCATGAATCCCAGGGAATGACTTTGACATGGGAGACAGCATTTCAAAATTTTACAAAATACCCTAAACCTCATATTGGAAATATATAATAAAAGGGCACTCAGTACAGTTAACTGAAGATATTAAAACAAATATCTTATTATCAAAAAAATATGCATCCTTTACACAATACTGGACAGTTTTTCATTGTAAATGCTTGCACAGAGCATTCTTAACCCCAGATAGAATCAGTAAAATTAGTTCTTCCATAAAAGGAATATGTTGGATATGTGAGCAAGTACACAATGCAAATTGGAACCACATTTTCTTTGATTGTGTTAAAATTAAGTAATTTTGGAATGGTATTAATAACTTTTTATAAGATTAATTTAATGAATCATTTTATTTAACTAAAGCTTTTGTGTTATTGAATGTGAACAAAGGTTCTCATTTGAACAGGCCAAACATGTATCTAGTATTGACTACACTTGCAATTTCAAGGAAGTGTATAACAAGAAGATGGAATATAAACACAATATCAACTTTGGAAGAATTCTACAGCCTACCGAAGACCACAGTATTATTGGAAATTAAAATTAAAGAACTAAGAATTTATCCAAAGCCATTATCAACAACCCTTGGGGAAAAGTCTTATCATTGATTGACACTATACAATAATTGATCAGATACTCTGATAATGGATTGGACATACTTATAAAGTAACTGTATGCATTAAGATCTGTTATAGTGTCATGTTAATGTAAATAGTGTACATAGTTATTTAAGATATTATATATAAATACTATGGAATTAATTCAAATGTATTTGAAAAATAAAAAAAAAACATTGAGGAAAAAAATGCCAAAAATATAAAACATTACATGTTCATTTATCAATTTTGAATGGGATCATGCTAAATTCAAAAGAGTATTGGTCAAACAGAGTTCCTCCCTATCCCAATTCAAGTGTCACTTGGACAATTGGATGGGGAACAGGTAATTCATCCCTGGTGTGGCAGCTATGTCTCTAATGGACACAGACAACCTTTAAAATGGGAAGCCGGACTGTTCAACCCGGACGGTTTGACCCCAATGCATTTTTATACAATTTCATGTGTGTGTGTGTATATATATATATATATATATATATATATATATATATATATATATATATATATATATATATATAAGTGTGTGTGTGTGTGTGTGTGTGTGTAATTTTTTAGTGGACATTTCGACCCCGGACTATTTGACCCCAGACTATTTGACCCCAAATACATTCTTTTAAGTACTTTATATTTAAGTTATTAATTAATCAATTATTCAATAATAACACTGTTAATTTTTCATTGTAAATAAATTTTTATTTTTATTTTATTTAATTATTACATTGGTTAGTATAAATATAACATTTAAATCTTTAACATATAATAACTATTGTTATGTTTTAACATATTATGACTACTGTTACTTTATAACATATGTTTTCCATCAAATAAATATATTTATTTTACATTATGTTGATATGTTAACTAATCTATTATCTACTATAAATAATTTCTTTAAAATTAAATGAAGTCAATTTTTTATTCAGGTTAATATGACTTCTTCATCTTGAACATTTATACTAGCACCAAAGCTCAAGCAGCAACATGCAATTTTCACCATTTCCCACCGTCTACCATCAAAGCACAGCAGAACCTCAGGAAAGTGGATATGGATGTATGAGTAAATGCAAACACTCTTGATTTCCAGCAACATTGATAGTGTGTAGTGCTGCAGAGGACTTGACTTGATTGCAGAGTGTAAAGACAAACATACACACAATACAGTGTAATTCATCTAAGGTACACAAACATTCCTAAGTGAAACACTGTTTTTAAGGACTCAAGAATTCATTTGTAAAAAGTATCAAGTAGTTCAAAGCTTAGAAGTGCAATTCTAGGGCCAAACATCCATTTCAGTATCACAATGCTCAGTGCCTCTACAGCTTAAACCCACAGCCCATTAACTTCAGCAGGGAAACAAACAGAACATCAAAGCAGACATCTGTCAAAATGACTGCCCATTATGTTTTCATTTTTAAACATAATTTATTTTTAATCCTTACTTGTTGTTTTATCGCTAATTTTCTTTATTTTTATGTAATAATGGCATTATCGTTATACGGCATCTCCGGACTAGTTAATGCTATGAACTTCCGGATTAGTCAGTAAACGTTGTTTTTGGCACTTACTGTTTCAAGTACATTTGGGAGTCAGTCTATTTTTCTATAGTATAGCATATGCTTTTTTATTTGGAAAGGTCCAGGCTACTTGAATTGAATCTCCTCAATGTATTTTTCTTTGTTTGTTTGTTTGTTTGAGGCTCAGAGACAATATATCTGTAAAGGTGTGCTCTATTCTAACTGCATCAAATGAAGCAGAACTATCTCCTGATGGAGATGTGTCTTAATGCCTCCCCACATATATACCACAAGGTATAAAACAACAGTAGTAAAATGTAATGGATTGATATAATAAACAAAATGAAGCCAATGCTGACCAAAAGTAAAACATACAGTATGGCCAAGTTACACAAATAAAAATGTTCATGTTTTCCCTTAAGCCCTCTATGTATCTTTAACATTTTTGAAAACAAAAATTATTTTGTCATTTTAGCTCATTTTCTTATATTTTAATGTCATGCTGTCCTCTAAATCTACACATAAAATTTTCTTCATTCAGTAACCTGTAAACCAGGCTTTTGAATAGGTTTGCATGAGTTAGCACAGGTCTCTGCATACTACAGCTAAACTGATGTACAAGATTTTAGACTTTTTTTAAGTTCTTCTGTCTATGACATTTTGTCCATTACATTTAGAGGGATTCTTTTCTTGAACCATTCAGAAGATCTAGCCTTCTGCGGTCTCCCTTTTTCTGGCTCATATGTACTTGGGACTATATCATGCTTTGAAATCTTATTTTGTGGTAGATCCTGATTTAGTTTCTCCACTATTAAGGTGAACTGCAAATAAGATATACTAAGGAAATCTTTTACAGTATAACAATTATCTGACTTACATATATAAATGTTGCTTGTGTATTTTATTAGTGACATCTCAAAACATTTATTTATTTATTTATTTATTTATTATTTGTTAATCTGGGTAGAATGTTACATACAGACTCCAAACTGAGGACAACAAAGCCAAATGTGGTGGTATTTCAATATATATTAACGATATATACACCTCCAGACTGGTCAAACAGTATGACACTCAGGAGATGCTCCAGGTGGAGTTAATGGTTGACAAGACCCCTATTCAAATCATAGTTAGCTACAGGCCCCCAACTTTGACTCAGGACACCCACATCACCTATCTGGACCTCTTTGACTCTATTAAGATTCAACCCTATACCATGATCTTAGGTGATTTTAACTACCCAACCATTGATTGGAAGAACTACTCGAGCCAGAACACAAATTCTCAGATTCCTTGACTTTGTCAGTGCCAATGTCTTGGACCAGGTGGTTGACACCTTCACAAGAGGTGACAACATTTTGGACTTCATACTAACCAACAAAGGAAACCACTACAGCACCCCCACAGTGTCATCATCACTGGTATGATCAGACCACAAAGCAGTCACCTTCAAAGTCACCATCTCCCCTGAACCCCCCCCCCCAGCTAGGGTTATACAAAAAAATGCCCCCAACGCTGATTACAACCTCCTGAGGGAAGGTCTAAACAGCTTCACAGCCCCGTCCCCAACAGTAGGAAATGGCATGAATGTCCAAACCGACACCCAATTACTATGCAACCATTTATAAAAATGCATGAATTCAGCAATACTGGAGGGGACAAAATCCTCCTCCTCAAAGAAGAGTAAACCTGTCTGGTGGACATTGGCTATAAATAAACTCTACAACAAAAGGAAAAATTTGCTGTCTAGGATCGAGAAGAAACAGGTGCCAAATTGGAAGCAATCTCTCCTTGGCCTAAACAGGCAAATAAGGGTATTAGTAAAGTTCTCCAAAGCTGAATTCTAGTCCAAATTGGCCACATCTACTAAAGACAATCATAAGGTCTTCTTCATATACATCTGCAGTCTAAGGAGAAACACCAAAATCTGCTTAGAGCTGATGGTCAAGGACACCAAGTACACATATGCTGTGGATATAGCCAACCTGCTGGGAGACAGGTTCAGTGAAAACTTCACCCCTCTGCCCCCCCCATCAGTAATCCAAGATATGCCCAGCACTTGACCCCCACCCCTTATCTCTAGGGAACAAATCATTGCCACCCTCTTTAAGGCTAAAAAATACAGCTTCCATGGGATCAAATAACATCCCAGGATGCATCCTGCATCAACTCAGGCAGGAACTCACAGCACCATTACAGACCCTATTCAACCTAAGCCTAAGTACCAGTTTCATAGCAGCTGAGTGGAGGACAGCCACCATCATCCCTCTGCACAAAGTTGGAGCATCCACCAATCTAGGCAGTTATAGACCCATCAGCCTAACTAGCCTGATTTGCAAGGCCATGGGATGCATTATCATGGACCACATTAACAAGGACATTAGCAACCTCCAAACACTTGATCCTACACAGTTTGGATTTGTCAAGGGGAGATCATGCCTGTTAAATTTGGTAGACTTCTTTGAGTCAGTCATCAAAGTCATGGACAAGGGGAAGACGGTGCACCTACCTTGACCTGGCCAAGGCCTTTGACATGATTCCCCACTCAGGCATAATAGACAAACTATCTCAGCTTGGATAGAACTCAGAATAGGGGATGCTATCTCAAGCAGTTGACCATAATGAGTGGCATACCCCAGGGATCCATCTTGGAGCCCCTGCTGTTCGGGATATACTTCTCTGAGGTGTAAGCCAAAACCTGAGGTCTATGGCTGACCAAGTTTGCAGATGACTGCAAACTGGACACTGTCATCAACTCCCCTAGTGATGTAGACATACTACAAGAGGGTCTCACCCAGACAAATCACTGGTGCCAGAAACACGGCCTCAAACTAAAAGACAAAAAATACATCATCATCACCCCCTTTGGGGAGAGTGACAGCTCCACAAATTATCACATTAATAACAATGTCCTAAGCATGCAAGCAATTGTGAGGAACCTGGACACCCAAGTTGACAGCAATCTAACTTTTGAACACTATGTTACCTCCATTGTACAGAGATCTTGCTACATGGCTCACCTCATTAGTAAGGGTATTTCTTCCAGGAACAACAAAGTCATAATTTCCCTGTATTCCTACCTTATCAGGCCCATCATTTAGTATAATGCCCCTTTCAGCATGTACCTCATGAAGCACATGCAGCAGTTGGAGTCCACGCAGAGGTTCCTGACCAGGAGAATCCAGGCCTTCAAAAACTTATCCTATACGGATAGGCTAAAACCCCTGTTCATCTACTCCATCTCATATAGACTCCTCAGAGGTGATCTATGTCTGGCATACAAAGCAATCTCTGATCCCACCCTGATGAAATTGCTGCATATCCACAAGCCAAACTCCACTCATGTGACCTGCACGCAAACCTCATCTTGGTCTTTGACATCAATAGGACTTGCTGGTGGGACAGATTTGTCTCCCAGAGACTCCCCCATCTGTGGAATAGACTCCATCTCCAAGTCAAGCAGAGTACTTCATTGTGCCTCTTTAAGAGGAACCTGGATGACTGCATGGGAAATAGAAAATACACACCTGGGATTCCACCTGTGTCCCTGCTGGACAGGAGCATCAGGTGTTGACTTGTGGGAACATGGGCTAATTTATTGGTTTGGCCTATAAGGGCCTCTAGGGCAGAAGCTTAGTAACTTGCTATGATCCTATCATCCTATGTTTCTTCCTTCATTGTTAGACTCAAACTAAGATCAGCCCATATTATTAAGTTTATCATGTTCCAGCACTCAAGTATAAAGTCATAAAAAAATTTTACAGATAGACAGCACTGAAGATTGTTTTCCTATGATATGAAGCACTTCTTTAACATTTAAAACAAGCATATATCTTAAATAAATGTCAGATCAACTAAATTACCATGTAACCAGAGAATTATTCTGAAAGATTTATGTGGAGCTTTTCTCCCTGGGTTTCTGCTGAAAATGAGCCACTCAGCTCAGTTGGACTAACCTGGTCAACAAATGTAAAATAAATAAATAATGAATTCTGCTAGTATGAAATTCCAAATAACTGACCATTTCCAGTTAGAGCTCTACTTATATAACACAAAGGTATATACTTTTTGCTGTCATCTGCAAAATATAAACTATCAAGTAATTCACCATAACCACTTCGACCACTCTTGAACTTACATAAAGTCATACCTTTTATTACCACCTGCAAAAAAACAGCAACATTTTCTGTTTTCCCCTCAGTAAAAGTCTAAGACCATTTATACATAGGCATGCTTTTCATGTTTTTTTGCCCTGTTTCAACAATTTACAATACAAAAACAGTTCTTTAGTTTTTCCCTTAAAATGTTACAGGTATTCAAGTTATAAATGAAGAATTAGTAATATTGACCATAGGATTATAGCCAGTATTCATACTCTTTATCATTCTAATTCATCCCTCCTCCCCAACCCAAGCTGCCTAGGATCTGCTGTGTTGCATCTAGGCAGCGAGGCTTAAAGCACCGCATGCAAATGCAATACTCTGTTTGAGGGGTCTATGTTTATGACCTTCATGACTTACTGCCCGTAACTTAACTTGTGTGTGAATTATAGACAACTAAAGTACATAAGTATGGAGCAGGACAGAGTTCCAAAGGTGTTAAGTGTATGCCAAATTCTTGTGGTGCATGCCTATGCTCTCCAGTGGTGTATACCCATATGGAATGCATCAGATCCTCTTCAGTCTTCACAGATAACTGATGGAGAGAAGTACCTCTGTGTGAGAATAAGAATGCATACCTTTTGTGAAGGTTGGTTGGGATTCTGTCTCTTGGATATCCTCCACTGTCCACAACAATTTGATGGCCATCAGGGGTATGATTTCATAATCCACACCACTTGCTCTAAGCAGGTTGAAATATAAAATATAAACTCAAATAAATAACTAAACAGTTCACCTAGTTGAGCTTAACCTCAACAAGATGCAGAAAGTATCATTGCCCTGATGTATGTTGTCTTCACCAGCTGCCACCAAGAAAAGGACCCACACTCACCACCCATCAATCAGGGATTTTGGGTTTTCTATTGATACCTAATTCTCCCCTTGAAGTAATTCCTTTAAAGTGAATCCAGCACCTATTAACAGCTAAGATTTAGCTTCAGGCTTACTGCTACTAAATACATTGCCTCTGAAATACACATATCTCAAACCTTGGTTGTATGTGTTGTCTTTGGCTAAGCCTCCCCTTGGCTGCATGTAATCACATGAACACATAGTACTTCATCTTCAAAATGGTTTCCCAATAAAACATCTACTGGGGTATTATTGTACACTGTCACCTGATTTTTTCCTAGTTCCCTTTTCCACTCAAAGCAAACCTTGTACGGTGGTATCTGCAAATGTGTCCCTCCCAAGTCATGCCTGGAGGGTACTTCTCTGGTGTGCACTACTCCCTTTTAACCACTGCTTGCTTAATATTGGTTATGTCTGATGCTTTATCCATCTTGATTATGTTATCTTTCCCTCCCACCAGGATAAATTATAAATCGTTATGACAGTTTGAAAGAGTGGTGGCCTCCAAATCATCCACCACTGCTGTTGCACTACCTCGTCTTGCTGTCTTCCATGACCCTTGTTCCCCACCTTGTTGTAGAGGGTGTTTGTATTGTACTTATTCCACATGGTTACACTGAAAACATTTGACTCAAAGACTGGAGTGTGTACTAGAAAAAGTATATTTTAACCTTTGGCTATGGAACTTGTTATAAAGTCTTACATTAACCTTCTTGGTTGTAGTGTTGGGTACCCCCCATCTTATGCACTTGTGACATGCTAGCTGGATAAAGGGTTCATGTTTCATCTCTTCAGCAGTTCTACCTTCCTGGATTCTCAGTCAGATTCCTGTGTCCCTTGGCAGGTTACTGAGTGCTTACTGTTTCACCAAGAAGCCTGGTAACATTTCAAATGTATTGACTTCACATCCACACACCCACATATGAAAGTAAGGGGTCCTGATGGAGAGATGAAAAGTCAGCAAGCAAAGGAGCGTAGTAGTGCTGAAATTGAATTCATCCTCAAGTCTTGGTGAGTACCTTCACGAGATGGACCCTGTTTTTCACAAAATCTCACCAAGGCGACACTGATATATAGACTGTATTTATATAGCATATATCATGGATAGAAGTAAATCAAAAATAAAAAAGATAGCTGGGTGCACAAGACCCAGGATAAAAAAAGAGCCCAATCCTGGTAGGCGCACTGGTGCCAGGACTGGAAAAATGACAATGTAGAATCCTCAAAATACGGAAACAATCCTACAATAGAGCCAGGCCAGGCTCAGGGGAAGGATGTCCCCCCTGTTCTAGAAGGAAGTAGTAGTCCACAAAACCGACAAGAATTGATTGCCCAAAGCAGAGCCATAAAGACGACAGAGTGGACTGTTGAGGATAAGAAAGAAATTATGTATTGTTACTAATATGTAAAAAACCCAGAATTTCCAGACACAAGATATACAAAATGATTAAGAGAGAAATTAGAGGAAAGAAAAATACTTCTGCAGGAAAAACTCTCACAAGCCTCAAATAAAAATTTGCGTTCATTAATACAACAGATTTTTGAAAAACAGTATATAGATCAAGAAACTTTGATCTCTTTGGAGAAAAGAAGCCTCTGAGGAAGTGAGAAAATATAAACAACAAAACCTAGAGATATTTGAAAAATATAAAAAAGAAATATGGACATGGGAAAGAAAGAGAGATTTGATATGGTGCAATATTTATACAAAGGAGAAAGCCAAGTTAACTAATATACAGAAGGCAGTTTCAAAGATATTCGAAGAAAAATGCAGGCAAAGACATCCAAATATGGAACATTTCACAATAAAAAGACTAAAAGCACAAAGATTTAATGTAGAAAAGACAATTAGTAAATTAGAAGTTAAAGAAATAGAAGTTGAAGTTATGGAGTGCCTGTGAAGTGAAGTATTTAATGTAGAAGGTCTAAAACAGACTACATCACAGCGTGATGGAGTGAGTCCCCAGAATAAGGAAAAGCAAGAAGATCAGGAGACGTGAAGAAGAAATATGGACATGGGAAAGGAAAAGAGATTTGATATGGTGTAATATTTATGCAAAGGAGAAAGCAAAACTAACCAATACAAAAAGAGCAGCACCAAAGATATTTCAAGAAAAATATAGTCAAAGGAATCTGGATATGGAAAATTTACAAAACAAAAAATAAGAAGACTAAGAGGAAAAGTAGAAAAAGAGATTAGTAATGGAGAAGTTAAAGAAACAGAAACTGAGGTAATGGAACAGCTGCAAAGAGAAGGATTCAGTGTAGAAAATCAAATGCAGAAAGCACCACAGCATGATAGAGCAATGAATATCCAAATTAAGGGGAAACCAGTGGAACAGGAAGCAACAGGTCAGGTGCTATATCTAGATATTTTGGAGCCTTCCACAGGAAACCAGTATAAAAGTTCACTTGAAGCTAGACAGGAAGGAAAGGAACAGGAAACTGGAAACTGATGCAGTCAATGTTGAGGAGAGATAGGCCAGAGCGATTTCATATGACAAAGCAACAAATGACACAAGATGACATCGAAGAGAATGCGCCACAGGAAGATGCTATAGAACTTTCTATAGAATGCCCGCAGGAAATGGAAAACAAGGGATGTGCCCTCAGTATGGATGAAAAGGAGTTAAGAGAAGAGTTGCTTGATTTAATAGACAAAGACAGATATATCAAGATCAATGAGACAAATAGACTGCAGAAGGTTAATAAAACCCCAAAAGTCAGAAGCTTGATAAAACAAATTAACACAGTAATTAGGACTGTCCATAGAGAGCCATGCGATATAACAGATGTAAACAGAATATATTACTGTGCTGCTAAATTACTAACTGATACAATTCTACCACAGGAACATAGGGTAGCGAGGGAAAGGGGTAGGGGGTGAAAGCGAATACCATCATGGAAATATCGAATAGAGAAAACTATAAAGCAGCTAAGACAAGAAGTGTCATTGTTAGAAGATTATAGAAGATGGAACAGATCAATAAAGATATTAAAGAAAGATAGATGTGATAAAAGCAATGTGCAGTATTAGAACAGACCAGGATCTATTATGCACTACTGGAGATAACAAATTAAAAATTTCAAAACAGGCGGAAAGACTCAGAAGATACGAAAATAAATATAAGGGAAAAGCACAAAATAAGCAATTTACTGATGACCAAAAAGGTTTTATAGAGAATTGGGAAATAAGGTAAAAGGAATTGATGGACCGCCAAAAAAAAGAGGAAGTAGATACATTTTGGAGAAGTATCTGTGAAGATCCTGTGGAACATAAAAAAGATGCTAAATGGGTAGAAGAAGTAAAAGAAAGAATAAGAAGTTTAAAGGTACAGGATATGAAATGGGATGAAATAACAGCCAGAGAGCTTGAAACAAAGTTGAGAAAAGTCTCTAATTGGAAAATCCCAGGCCCAGATGCAGTACCTAACTTTTGACTTAAAGTATTAACTTCTTTACACAAGGATCTAGCCATGAGTAAGAATGAATTATATGCACACCCCGAAAAGACACTGCACTGGTTAACAACAGAAAAACAATGCTCTTACTTAAGACTGCACCTGCAAGCTACCCTAAAAATTATAGACCAATAACTTGTCTTCCAACGACGTATGAACTATACATGAGGATTGACGCCGACAGAGTTTATAGTCATTTAGAAGAAAACTCAATTATGGCAGTAGAACAAAAGGGCAATAAAAGAAAGTCATATGGAACAAAGGAGCATTTGTTGTTAAATAAAGTTATAGTGGAGAACTGTAAGAAAGGGAAGAATCTAAGTATGGCATGGGTTGACTATAAAAAAGCATTTGATAGTATCCTACATTCATGTATAAAAGAGTGCTTAAAAATGTATAAGGTACGTCCTACACTGAATGATTACATAACAGTAACCATGAAACAGTGACAGACCACTTTGCAATTAAGCCATGATAAAGGACAGATTATTATCCCAAGGATAAATGTCCAAAGGGGGATATTCCAGGGTGACTCCCTGTCAACGTTGCTATTTTGCCTTGCCATTAATCCATTATGCTGTTTACTTAACAGCTTAGGTCATGGCTATAATTTGGCTTCTAAAAAAACAACAAAGTCTAATGACTTCTCATCTTCTCTTTGTCGATGATTTAAAATTGTATAGCTCATCAGATGAGGAACTGAAAGCAAAGCTGCAGATTGTCAAAACTTTTTAGATGATATTGGAATGTCATTTGGTCTTGATAAATGTGCAAAAGAAACCTTTAAAAAAGGAAAATTGCAGCACCAGGAAAACATCAGTTTGAGACAAGAATGTGATATAAAAGAACTTGAGCAAGAGGGGGTGTATAAATACTTGGGAATTGATGAAGGATCAGCAATAAAACATGAACAAATGCAAATAAAGCTTAGTAAGGAGTACTTTAGAAGACTTAAATTAATCCTGAAAACAGCGTTGACACTAAGGAACAAGATCCAAGCTATAAATCAGTTTGCTCTTCCTGTCCTAACTTTCCTAACTTATAGTTTTGGAGTGACTGACTGGCCCCAAAAAGTGTTGGATAGATTGGATATTAAAACAAGAAGAATGCTTCATGCTCACCAAATGATTTATAAAAATCAGTGTATCCCAAGATTATATATTCCCAGTACCAAAGGAGGGATGGGCCTCCATGTAATTGACTACATGTATAGATCTGCAATCGTGGGACTCCACACATATCTACTGACCTCACAAGATCCAAATCTGGTGAACATTTTGAAACATGAGGAGAATAAATCTAAAATGACTTCTCTGCTTAATTTAGCAGAAGCGTATTGATGTCAAGCAGGAATGGAAATCAAACCAGAAGTGGATAAAAACCAGGCAACAACTGAATGTGCTAAAAAACAAAAGAAAGAATATAAAGTGAAGGAACAAATGAGAAGGCAAAAAATGTGGAAAAAACATAAATATAGTTGCAAGTATAGAAAACTTCTGGAAGAGCCTCATGTTGATCAAGAACGAATTCAGGAATGGTTAAGGAAAGGTGAATTTACATCAGGAAATGAAAGGTTAATATTGGCAGCCCAAGATAGTGGGCTGCATACATGTTGGTTTACTAAGTCCATTGAACATGTGGGAGAAGCAGACATATGTAGGTTTTGTGGAACCAAATTGGAAACAGTCACACACCTTATTGCTGGTTGAGACTCTCTAATGGCAGAGGGACTATATACTGAAAGGCATAATAATGTGGTGAGATTGTAATGTGGTGAGATTGTTACACTGGAGATTGTGCAAACATTATGGTATCAAAGTGGCTGAAAAACACTTCAAACATGAGCCACAGAGAATTATAGAAAATGATGAAGTTTACATCACATGGTATCACCCATTACCAACAGTCCCAAAGATAGATTGTAGAAAACCGGATAAAATGGTCCAAGAAAAGAAGACAAAAGTAGCATTGATCATTGAAATTGCCACACCTAGTGACTACAGTGCCTTGCGTACAGAGAGACACAGAGTCATAATATACCTCAATCTGCAGGCAGAAACGAGAGCCTTGTGGAAGAAAATACCCAGACAGTTCCAATAGTAGTAGGAGCAACTAGTCTTATAAAAAATAATTTACAATCGTATTTAGATATGTTACCAATTCATGTAACGCCATATGAATTGCAGAAGGAGTCATTACTGGGCACATTGCGGGTGCTGCGAAGAGCACTTTTGGCTAACATCAAAGAGTGAAACAATACTAATTTCATGAACTTTAATCGTACTTTGACTTAGGAATGGGGTCCATTCCCATCATGGTATTAGAAACCCAAAAGACTTGGAGAAATTAAAAAAGAAAGTAAATGCTAATTTCTGCAATATGGTCACTCATGCTGTCATTTGCCTTTCTTCTATGCCCTGTAATTTTTTTTCTATGCACATTAGTGTAATTTTTAAGCATTTTGTTTTAACTTAATCATAATTCAAACTATCTACATCAGCATTTTGTGATACGGTATCTGTGAGTTAAAAACCTCAGCTACTAATCTTGGTCAGTTTGCTGTTAAGTGCATAACTATTTCAAATTCTTAGATAAATGTATTAAAGCCATTCTTCTCCTATTTATACTCTGGAACTAATTTGGCAATGACCTTGGTATCTAGTGCCCAGCTTTTCCACTCCCTAGCCCTCACATAACTTTAGTAAAGGGTCATTATTGTCATCTCACACAGACTGCCGTTATCTTCCATCTGCTTGCCCTCACTCACTCTGTGCCTCAAACTGTTTATTATCTTATTATAACAAAAAGAAGCAGGCTGAGCATTCGTACATGTGACAAGATGCTGACAAAATCCGAATTACAAGATCCAAGGCACAGGATCTAAATCACCAATTCCAAAATTGTAGAAATTAAAAACAAGATAGTTTAATTCAACGACACAACGACAGCTTAGTATAAAAAAACTGCAGATAGCTAGCGCTTTCACCAAAATGGCTTCCTCAGGCTGTTTAACATTCAAAATTAATCAGCTTCAATTTATAAGTCCATTTTGTGACATCATTTCCTTCATGGTGACATTTTAAGACATCATTTCCTGCATAGTAAAATTTTAAAAATCTTTTAAAGACACAGCTGTTACATTTTCAACTAATTCATATAAACATCTATAAAATCAACACTTAAAAACTTATAAAACATAAATAATATATAAATGATAAGACCTCCTTACAAATCATAACCTCTGTGTTCTACTTATACAGATGTCATGAAAATATATTATTTAGGTTTAGAAAGTCTTTTACTTTTCAGGGCAGGTCTAATAGGTACTCGATCATTAAGTCCAGGTGGACAATCAGCTCTAAGTCTGATGATCCACTTGGCTTCATTCTGTTCTGTCTTGTTCCGTATATCACCCCTCCGAATAGTGGGATGGTATATCTGGGTCACTAGGAATTTAAATTGATGTGTGATAGATGTGTCAATTACATGCTTGGAAAGTGCATCATTCTGAGCTTTAACTCTAATGTTATACTGATGTTCCCTGATTCTATCTCTCAGATGCCTGTCCGTCTTCCCCACATAGAAGGCAGGGCATGAACCACAGATGGCCAAATACACCACATGTTGTGAATTACAATCAGCTGAACATGAAAATGTATAATGATAATGTGTTATTGGATGTATAAAACTAGCATCCGTGTTTATAAATTTACAGAAGTTGCATCTTTGACATGGCCTGGTATTAGAGCGTGATGCATACTCTGTCCGTAGTCTGTTTTCAAATCGCCTGGAATTACAAAACATCCTATATAAACTCATCTTATTCTTATAAATAAACTTTGGTTTATCACCTACAACTTTGCTAATATTTGGATCCACTTTCAAGATATCCCAGTATTTAGAGTAAATTTCTCTAATTTGATTAGCATCCTGGGTATAATAAGTACAGATCCGAGTCTCCCCCATAGTATAATCTAAATTTCTTGCTCCTTCTTTAATTTGAATATCCTGATTCCTTTCAATATAATACGGTTTAGCTCTATTACTTCTAAGTTGATTAACTGTTAATATGTTGTCCTTAATTTCATCGGAATAGTAAGATCTATTCTCTAAATTTTGTGTAAGTTTCCGTATTTCATTACTATAACCCACATCTGTGGGATTCATGCGGGATGCTCTCATGGCTTGTCCTTTGATGATATTTTTAAAGATGTGTTGGGGATGCATACTACTCCGATGCAACAGTGCATTTCTATGACAGGTCTTCCTGAAAATCCCTGTATTTAATAATCCACTAGGTAACCTTTCTATGAATACATATAAAAATGAAACAATATGTTGTGAGGCCTCCACAGTAAATTTTAGATAGTTAGTTAGGGAGTTTATATGCTGTAGAAACTCACATAACTCATCATGACCCGAATTCCATATAAGGAACAAATCGTCCACAAAGCGGACATAAAATTTAACGTGTAATCTATAACTTTCAAGTTTGAACATCAATTGGTTTTCCCAATCGGCCATAACTAGGTTGGCGTAGCTATTGGCACAGGATGTGCCTATAGCCACGCCATCCCTTTGTATATACAATTGGCTATCAAATAGAAATATATTATGCTGTAGTACAATTCCCATAAGTTTACATAAAGTGTCCACCTGATGGTGTGTCATATGTGGGTGGGCCAACATACATCTGAATACTTTCGATGCCTTGTGCATTCGGTATAGTTGTAAATAGAGATTGTACATCTAAAGTGACAAGCCAAAATCATCACTATCTGTTATATTTTTCATAGTTTCATACAACATGACAAGAAATTGTTTAGTATCCCTTAATATGTATGTATCATTATCCACTATAGGTCGTAATTTAGATTCAAGGTATAGAGAGATGGGCTCAGTTATCCAGCCACTACCAGCTACTATAGGTCGCATAGGTGGATATCTGGGGTCCTTATGAATTTTCGGAACTCCCTGTAGAGATGGAATAAGGGGTTCTGCCACCAGACAAAATTTTAATAGACTATCATTTATTCTGTTTTCTGCATGATATTCATATAATAATTTAGATGTCTGGTTGATAATTTTATCAACTTCTTTTTCAGTTATTTTCTGATAAAAATGTAGATCATTTAACATATTGTTCATACTCACTATATACTGTTCCGTGTCCATGATAACAATTGGACCTCCCTTGTCCGCTGGTCTGATAACTATATCAGTATCATTCCTTAGATCCTTTAAAGCTGTCCTCATTCCTGCATCTAAATTACCATACATTCTCTACTAACCTAGTATATATATATATGAACAATATGTTAAATGATCTACATTTTTATCAGAAAATAACTGAAAAAGAAGTTGATAAAATTATCAACCAGACATCTAAATTATTATATGAATATTATGCAGAAAACAGAATAAATGATAGTCTATTAAAATTTTGTCTGGTGGCAGAACCCCTTATTCCATCTCTACAGGGAGTTCCGAAAATTCATAAGGACCCCAGATATCCACCTATGCGACCTATAGTAGCTGGTAGTGGCTGGATCACTGAGCCCATCTCTCTATACCTTGAATCTAAATTACGACCTATAGTGGATACGTATACATACATATTAAGGGATACTAAACAATTTCTTGTCATGTTGTATGAAACTATGAAAAATATAACAGATAGTGATGATTTTTGGCTTGTCACTTTAGATGTACAATCTCTATTTACAACTATACCGAATGCACAAGGCATCGAAAGTATTCGTAGATGTATGTTGGCCCACCCACATATGACACACCATCAGGTGGACACTTTATGTAAACTTATGGGAATTGTACTACAGCATAATATATTTCTATTTGATAGCCAATTGTATATACAAAGGGATGGCGTGGCTATGGGCACATCCTGTGCCAATAGCTACGCCAACCTAGTTATGGCCGATTGGGAAAACCAATTGATGTTCAAACTTGAAAGTTATAGATTACACGTTAAATTTTATGTCCGCTTTGTGGACGATTTGTTCCTTATATGGAATTCGGGTCATGATGAGTTATGTGAGTTTCTACAGCATATGAACTCCCTAACTAACTATCTAAAATTTACTATGGAGGCCTCACAACATATTGTTTCATTTTTATATGTATTCATAGAAAGGTTACCTAGTGGATTATTAAATACAGGGATTTTCAGGAAGACCTGTCATAGAAATGCACTGTTGCATCGGAGTAGTATGCATCCCCAACACATCTTTAAAAATATCATCAAAGGACAAGCCATGAGAGCATCCCGCATGAATCCCACAGATGTGGGTTATAGTAATGAAATACGGAAACTTACACAAAATTTAGAGAATAGATCTTACTATTCCGATGAAATTAAGGACAACATATTAACAGTTAATCAACTTAGAAGTAATAGAGCTAAACCGTATTATAGTGAAAGGAATCAGGATATTCAAATTAAAGAAGGAGCAAGAAATTTAGATTATACTATGGGGGAGACTCGGATCTGTACTTATTATACCCAGGATGCTAATCAAATTAGAGAAATTTACTCTAAATACTGGGATATCTTGAAAGTGGATCCAAATATTAGCAAAGTTGTAGGTGATAAACCTAAGTTTATTTATAAGAATAAGATGAGTTTATATAGGATGTTTTGTAATTCCGGACGATTTGAAAACAGACTACGGACAGAGTATGCATCACGCTCTAATACCAGGCCATGTCAAAGATGCAACTTCTGTAAATTTATAAACACGGATGCTAGTTTTATACATCCAATAACACATTATCATTATACATTTTCATGTTCAGCTGATTGTAATTCACAACATGTGGTGTATTTGGCCATCTGTGGTTCATGCCCTGCCTTCTATGTGGGGAAGACGGACAGGCATCTGAGAGATAGAATCAGGGAACATCAGTATAACATTAGAGTTAAAGCTCAGAATAATGCACTTTCCAAGCATGTAATTGACACATCTATCACACATCAATTTAAATTCCTAGTGACCCAGATATACCATCCCAGTATTCGGAGGGGTGATATACGGAACAAGACAGAACAGAATGAAGCCAAGTGGATCATCAGACTTAGAGCTGATTGTCCACCTGGACTTAATGATCGAGTACCTATTAGACCTGCCCTGAAAAGTAAAAGACTTTCTAAACCTAAATAATATATTTTCATGACATCTGTATAAGTAGAACACAGAGGTTATGATTTGTAAGGAGGTCTTATCATTTATATATTATTTATGTTTTATAAGTTTTTAAGTGTTGATTTTATAGATGTTTATATGAATTAGTTGAAAATGTAACAGCTGTGTCTTTAAAAGATTTTTAAAATTTTACTATGCAGGAAATGATGTCTTAAAATGTCACCATGAAGGAAATGATGTCACAAAATGGACTTATAAATTAAGCTGATTAATTTTGAATGTTAAACAGCCTGAGGAAGCCATTTTGGTGAAAGCGCTAGCTATCTGCAGTTTTTTTATACTAAGCTGTCGTTGTGTCATTGAATTAAACTATCTTTTTTTTAATTTCTAAGATTTTGGAATTGGTGATTTAGATCCTGTGCCTTGGATCTTGTAATTCGGATTTTGTCAGCATCTTGTCACATGTACGAATGCTCAGCCTGCTTCTTTTTGTTATAACAATTTAACTCTTGTTTTTGGAGTACACGACCTTACAGCTATTTTGTTTTTTATATTCTTGTTTTTTATCTTAGCTTCCCCATGCTACAGGAGTTTCATCTGCAGTACAAGTCTCTTTAATTCCAACTGAATTTTGAGAACATTTTGGGATGGGTGAATTGTCTTTTATCTACAGATGGCACATCCCTGGCACCTACTAGGCTGCTCCAGATATAGCGGGCTCTGTTCTAGCTGCACACGAGGCTGTTATCATGTCTTCTTTGGATATGCTAACATATGAAATTCCCTTGGTGTTGTACTTCTTAGTCAGTTGTGATACTAACATCTTCTTGTTCATCAAGGCTGATTTCTGTTGGCTTTTTTTAACTACTCTAGCTAAAAACTAAATCATGCAGTTTATACTTTTGTGTATTTATCTTGTGGTTTTAATAGTGCACACACATGCCTTTGGTGACAAAACTACCTTCAGGGTTAATAAGTCCAGTTACAGTATACTCACCATTGAATTGAAATGGGCTAGAGTCCATTGATCTTCTTCATGGCAGAAAGTAAGATTATTGCCACCAGTGTGTATGGTTTAATAATCCACAATAGTGGTACCATGCAAATCAATACATAAAATGTTCAATGGTGTATTGAACTTTGCTAAACTGCCATGCATTTTCCATCTTCCATTACGTTTTGTTTCACTGTCTAAACCAGATATCTCTGAAACCTTTGACTCTTACACAACATGTGAATGCTGTATATACAGGTTAAGACATGCATTTACTAAATTAAACTTGGCATGTCCCTAATGCTGATTTAACTCTTTGAAATGTTTTCAGATAAACAGCAGTTCACAAACATAAGCATGCTCTGAAGATTAGGCCATCACCTGCATCCATTTCTAAAGCCACTTTTGGTAAGGTTTCCACCCTTCCCGTTGTCAGTGAGACACTCATGGGTTGAGCTGCCTCATCCCATTGCCCGCTGTGCAAAGTAGTGGGACTTGAAAAGTCCCGCTTTTCAACTGCACTGAATTGCCGTGGAAAAGCCGCAATTACTTCCGGCTTTTCCACGGCAATTCAGTTACATCACCAACCCGGACCTGCAGGCAATGCTGCTGCCTGTTAGGTCTGGGTGCTTTAATTCATGCAGCAATTGGCTGCAATTCATAAAAGCGGTGGGGATTGGGGCAGGAAGAGCCCTGCAAAGATCATGGCTGTAGGAGCTCTTTGTTTTAAGTGCTTCTACAGCTGCAAAAAAAAAAAAGGACAGAGATTTTTTTTTCTAATGAGCCATCCATCCATCCATCCATCCATCCATCCATCCATCCATCCATCCATCCATCCATCCTTCTATCCAGCCAGCCAGCCATCTAGTCAGCCAGCCACACAGCCATCCATTCATCCAGCCAGCCAGTCAGCCAGCCATCCAGCTAGCCAGCCAGCCATTCATTCATGTAGCCAGCCAGCCATTCATTCATGTAGCCAGCCATCCATTCATTCATGCAGCCAGCCATCCATTCATGCAGCCATCCATCCAGCCATCTACCCAGCCATCCAGCCATTCATGCAGCCAGCCATCCATCCATCCATTCATGCAGCGAGCCATCCATTCATGCAACCATTCATCCATCAAGCCATCCATCCAGTCATTCATCCACCTATCCAGCTGCTACTCCCACCAACCAGCTAGCCGCTCCAGCAGCCAGCCAGCCAGTCAGCTAACCACTCCAGCAGCAAGCCAGCCAGCTAGCCACTCCAGCAGCCAGCCAACCAGCCACTCCAGCAGCCAGCTAGCTAGCCACTCCAGCAGCCTTCCATCATACCCATAACAGCATCTTCTTCACCAATCTTGTGGTGGTGTCATGGTAGAGGGTGTGACCAGTGTCATATTGGCCACATCACTATGCCCCACTTTGGCCCACTTAAATAGTGGCGACCCTAACTTTTGGGCATTAGTCACTTCCAACTCTAAAGGGAGACATAAATGCCTTTCTTGATACCAACTTCCATTTCCTTTTTATAAGGAAGTAATAATTCAGCTCCATCTACAGGCCATCTTATTACATGACACATCTTCCAAATTACTCTGGCTCTAACTGAAGCCATTTTATTGAATGATGTGTTTTCTATATCCACTATATAAGAACACACACAAATGAATCACTAAACAAGTAACTAAGTGAATCCTGGCCTCAACAGCATACAGGAAATATGAACTGTTGCCCTGAGTTATGGGTTCATGCCATTCAAACCCAAGATAAACTTCACCCTGAAAACCCACCAATCAGTGGTTTAGGGCCTAGATTTCCATATCCCTTTCCCATTACTGTCTGGGTTTACTGCTTTACAGTACTCCATTACCAGAGTGAATGAACTTTGATTAAACTATTATATATAGAAATATGTGCACAAAAATATGCACACACCCCCACACACACACATGCACACACACCACACACACACACACAAATGCATGCACACACACCACACACAAATACACACCCAAACACATCACATACGCACACACACACACACACACACACACACACACACACACACACACTACTTTCCATGGAACTGTGGTAATATTTCCCAATACTACAAGTTTCTGTCCTGGTTCAAAGAAGATCATTGTTACCACTCCATATTTCCTGATGTTAGAACTCCAGTAACTGTTCCATTCTTAAGAAATAAATCAGATAATAAACACAAATCATAATGCACAGCAGAATCTCTAACTGTACTTCTTTTTCTGGTGCATTCTGATTTTCAGCCTTGTGTCACACTTTTTATGAATTATTAATTTTCTTATTCCAGATATGATTGACTGGAACCTTTTCTTTTTTGGAACACGCAGCATCACCTCACTGAGTTAAGCAATTAAACAAGTAAGTGACAAAGGGAAAGAATGTGTATGTGAGAGTGGGAAGGAGGCCTATTAAAGTTAACCAGTGATGAAGCCGGCACTGATGGCATAGAGGGACAAAGCCATGACTACAGTCCAGACAACCTGAATTCAACTAGAATCTTGGACATTTGATCATGCAGACAAGGCTGAAAGATATCAACATCTGGGGGGTGGATGGGTAGAAGGTGGTATATTTCTAGCTCTTTCTGCTGCACTAATGACAGGAACTTGCCTGGAGAGTAGGGGCCCTTCATGATGAAGGGAGCTGCTGATGAAGAGACATGAGCATGGCTGGCCAAACCATTGATGGCAGTCTCTGTTGGTAGATGTGGGGGGACCACACACATGTACTGACAAGGGGACATATGTGGCTTTTGAACTGAAGCAAATGCTAACATCACACAGGGGGCAGGGTTAGGTCAAAACAAAAAAAATGCTCTTGCTGCTGGGATACAGGTCAGTTAGACCAAAGCATGCCCTTATGTCTGTCTGGGTGATGGCCCCTTCTTGCTTTCCTGGCAGGGTAGTGCATGATCAAAAATCATTTTGATGGTCCAAAAACATGGGAGCAAAAACTGAAAAAAATGAGTAAATAAAACAACAAGTGACTGAGTGAATTCACTCAAAAGTTAAAACCAGCCTAAAATGATGTGCTAGACTTGTGGTGCTGTGTTTTGTTCCGTTTATCTTTTTTAGTATTAGAATTGGGTAGCACTTGAACATTAATAAATTGCAACTGAAGTTACTGACATAGGTAAATGTAAACATGCAAAACTTTGTTTTAGGGCAAAGTGCCCCAAAAAGAGGTGTGAGTGTTAGAGAGACTATGGGTGAGATGGCCCCTGCACCACCTTACTAATACTTACTAACTCTGCCTCTCCCCTGAACCGTGCACCTTCCCTTACAAAAACCCTTTATGTGACACTACCACTAATCTAGACAGCTTAGATACACACACACTCACACACACACACACACACACACACACACACACACACACACACACACACACACACACACACACACACACACACACTCTCACACTTACACATACAAACATACAGTGGATATAAAAAGTGTACACATCCCTGTTAAAATGCCAGGTTTTTGTGATATAAAAAAATGAGACCACAGTAAATCATTTCAAAAGTTTTCTCGCCTTTAATGTGACCTATAACCTGTACAATTCAATTGAAATACAAGCAAATCTGTTAGGGCAAAAAATATAAAAAATAAAAAACATGCAATAAGCTGGTTACATAAGTGTGCACACCCTTAAGCTAATACTTTGTTGAAGCATCTTTTGATTTAATTACAGAATTCAGTCTTCTTGGGTTGGAGTCTATCACCATTGCCCACTCATCCTTGCAAAAGTGCTCCAAATCTGTCAGATTGCAAGGGCATATCTTGTGCATAGCTCACTTCAGGTCACATCACAGATTTTCTATTGGATTTAGGTCTAGGCTCTGGCTGGGCCATTCCAATACTTTAATTTTTTTTTTCTGGTGAAGCCATTCTTTTGTTGATTTGGATATATGTAAAACATCAAACAGAACTTCCAAATTCAAAAGGAATGACAAGCAAAATAAGATGATCCTTTTAATATAGTATACTGAAGCGCTTTTCGTACGTTACATACACGAACTTCATCAGATGAAGTTCGTGTATGTAACGTACGAAAAGCGCTTCAGTGTACTATAGTAAACGGATCATCTCACTTTGCTTGTCATTCCTTTTGGATTTGGATATATGCTTGGGGTCATTGTCGTGTTGAAAAGTGAAATTCCTCTTCATCTTCATCTTTCTAACAGGTGCCTGAAGGTTTTGGGCAAAAAGTGACTGGTACGTAGAACTGTTCATAATTCCCTCCACCTTGACTAAAGCCCCAGTTCCAGCTGAAGAAAAGCAACCCCAAAGCATGATACTGCCACCACCATGTTTCATTGTGGGGACAGTGTTCTTTTGGTGATGCGAAGTTGTTTTTGCGCCAAACGTACCTTTTGGAATTGTTGCCGAAAAGTTAAATTTTGGTCTCATCAGACCATAACACATTTTCCCACATGCTTTTGGGAATCTTGATGTATTGTTTTGCAAATTTTAACTGGGCCTGGATGTTTTTCTGAGTAAGAAAAGGCTACCGTCTTGCAACCCTACCCCATAATCCAGACATATGGAGAATATGGGAGATTGTTGTCACATGTAGTACACAACCAGTACTTGCCAGAAATTCCAGCAGCTTCTTCAGTGCTGCTGTAGGTATCTTGGCAGCCTCCTTGACCAGTTTTCATCTTGTCTTTTCATCAGTTTTGGAGGGGCATCCAGTTCTTTGCAATGTCATAGCTGTCCCATATTTTCTCCACTTTTTGATGACTGTCTTCACTGTGTTCCATGGTATATCCAATGCTGTGGAAAATTTTATGCACCCTTCTCCTGACTGATACCTTTCAATAAACAAGATCCCTTTGATACTTTGCAAGCTTTTTGCGAACCATGGCTTTTGCTGTAGGAGGCAACTGAGTAAATGTCAGGAAAATCCTACCAGGACAGCTGAACTTTATTTGGGATTAATCAGAGTCACGTTAATTGATGGCAGGTGTGTATCCAAGAAGACTGAATGCTGTAATTAAATCAAAAGGTGCTTCAAGAAAGTATTAATTTAAGGGTGTGCACACTTATGCAACCAGCTTATTGTACGTTTTTTATTTTTTATATTTTTTCCCCCTAACAAATTTATTTGTTTTTCAATTGAATTGTACAGGTTATAGGTCACATTAAAGGTGGGTAAAGCTTTGAAAACATTTATTGTGGTCTCATTTTTTTATATCACAAAAACCTGGCATTTTAACAGGGGTGTGTACACTTTTTATATCCACTGTATACTACACTAAAGCTATGCCCTTACTTATCTACACTCACACAAATATTCCTATCCCAATGCCAAAACATTCAGCATATTTAAGGTTTACAGCATTACTTTCCCAAACCTACAGTTATTCACAAACATCCAAAATCTTAACTTTTTGATAAATGGAACAAATCTATATCAATGTATCTATATGTAGCTATATATATATATATATATATATATATATATATATGTATATATATATATATATATATATATGTATATATATATATATATATATATATATATATATGTATATATATATATATATATATATATATATATATATATATATATATATATATTTATATATATATTTATGGGTCTAGGACACATGCTCGGCTAGCATATGTCCGAATCATAAAAAATCGAGCACACATACACGAAAGCGCTTAACATCGAAAAGTGCTTCCATGTATATGTAGTTCAAAAAAAAAAAATCTACATTTCTGCACACACACCCACACCCTCCCTACTTTATTATTCTCACTCCAAGATCACTACAGTGCAGAAAAGGGAATTTTCCTTTACCCGCACTGGAGTTCGATCTACGAAACAGGCACACATACAAGGAAGCGCTTGTCGATGTTAAGTGCTTTCGTGTATGTGTGTTCGATGTTTTGTGATTCGGACATATGCTAGTCGAGCAAGTGTCCGGATCCCATATATATATATATATATATATATATATATATATATATATATATATATATAATTTGTATGTATATAGATAGATAGATATAAACATGTAGAGGCAGATATATAGAGAGATAAAATATGCATGTGCACAATGCAAAAAATCATTAAAATAAATAAATTGACAAATAGATTACTAGATATAAAGAAACCAAGAAAAACTGAATCATGTAGAATGAACCCTAAATAACAGCACAACAGTATATAGTAAGGTTAGACAGCCACATTATTCAGTGCCATGAAGAGTTATATTTTATATTTATTTAGAGGAAAAACAAGAGGAAACAGGTATGATTATGTAGCAAGAGGGTGCATGCCAGGGATAAGGATCAACTAATTTTGTGGCTGGTCAGTGAGTTTGGGGTCTTGAGAGACAGGACTGGTTTGAGACTCAAATACATCATGCAAGGCTTATTCTCTGTTCCTATTTAATCAAACCCCCCAACATCACACCATGTGTCTCAAGGGATCAGGCCTCTCAGCCCCCTATAATGTGTATATATTTTCTTGCAATCAAAGCTACCTTCGATGAATGATACACAACATAGAAATATATATGTTTATATATATGTATGGGTCTACTTCATTTGTGCGAAGTTTCAGTACCTCAAAACTCACTTGGTCGAGACCAGTTGTTCGAAGTACTGAAACTTCAAAAATGAATACAACACCGAATGGGAATATTCCCTTTTCCTCCCTGTAGTACAATCTCGGAGTTGGTATATTTAAGTGGGGGTGTATGGGGCACAAACCCCCACATGGGGGGTGCAGGAGGGGGCTTGCCCTCCTGCAAAACATGTTCTCTGTGTTTTTTTTTTCATTCAGCCGATTCGGTGACTAGGCTTAAGTAGGCATCTACTTTGTTTGTTCGATGTAACGTATTTTCAAACAAACAAAGTAGATCCATGTGTATATATATATATATATATATATATATATATATATATATATATATATATATATATTGCATGTTTGCATGAAAAAGCAGTAGGTTAAAATGTCTGAAAGTACATTTGACTGCAGGTATATTTGCCTGAACAGCCATTTAGTCAAAAAGTGTAAAAGTCTATAAATGGTAATTCTGGTGTCAGTTTTGCACATGGGATTTGTTGGGGGGCATACTTTAGAAGATTTCTAGTGAGTTAGCAACACCCACTGTCATGCTAGATCCCCAGCTTTGTAGAAGTTTGTGTTTTTTTTTCTGCACTGCTGCTGATAACTCTCTTAGGTGAGACAAACTATATCTGGTCATATATTTGGCAGTAATAATTGACCAAATTAGAATTCTCAGGGCCTACATTGGTGTCTAGACCTATCTCATAATTTTGTTGAGTATTCAGTGCTTTGAAGTACACTTGGGTAAATTGCAGATTTGTACATGTTTTTAACGTTTGTTTCATTTAGAAAGATTTGGCTTCACAGGACTCTGTTTTTGTTGAAATTTTGGCTAAGATAAGCTTTCCCAATTGGGGGGGGGGGGTATCCATCACAAGAACGGAAGCTCAGATTACCCAGACACTTGCACTCCTTTGAATTGAACCAATCTCCAGCAATACCTGTTCAAATTTCCTGACAGAGCAACTGTGAAAATGTTGGTGGGAGATTTAAGAGAGGGGTTCCTCTGCAGGCAGATCTGATGTTTTCAGGTCTGTAGTGTAAGAACATGAAATCAGTTGATGGAAAAAAAGAATATCTATAGCATTGCTTGAAAATGAAATGTGACACATCTTTAAAAATTGTACCTCTAAGCCTGATGGCATAAAAGACCTTCAAGGGGTTTGCAATGATATACCATCCATCATACACTGACAGAGGTGTAAGCTAAAGGGACCTTAGGCAAGAAAACTGTGTGAAAATAATACATTTCCCTGGATTACTTTGTGTCTCATAAAGATCCCTCAAATCCCATGGATGGCTAAGCTGAATACTGAGATCGCCTTTTGATTGCTGACAATCTGAACAAAGTACTGGCAAATTCTAGGGCACGTGTTTGGTGGGAAGTACTTTTATGATAAGGCTACACTAATGGATTTCTTAGTTTTATGTGCCAGTAAGGCATCAGTCTCAGTTTGGGAAGCAGTGGGTTCAAAGCAGGAGAGCTGTATAATATCTAAAAGATTTCCTTAAAACTGGTGAGGGGCACTGGGCCACACACTAGCCATTACTGCAGTACTGAAGATGTGCAAGAAAATGGACTAACCCTTGGTTGAGGACAGTTTGGAAGATTCTTTAAAGTGGGTGCTTTTCGTGTGTCTGAATAAAAATGCATAAGTTCAGATGTTTAAATTACCAGGAAATAAGCTATGATCATTAAAAGACAAGATTAATAGCATTCTAAGGAAGGAAAATGAAGGGATGAAGAAGTGATGTCAACAATGTTTCTACTAAATTTGCTTGTAGGACAGTACAAGTTTACCAGCAACTCTTGAAAGACTAGAGATTATCCTTTCTGATTGCAGGATGTCTGTCTGACACTAATGTTCTAGTTATTTTAAGTGAATGAATGAGTCAGCACTGGGCACGTGTTTCTCAACTGCCTTTTGCAAAAAAAAATCAATACTTTAAAGCATTAGAGCAAAAAAAACAAGAAATGGCTTTATGACAAATAAGAAACATTCACATTATGTTTCAGTAAAGCATGACTCAGATAACTCAGAAACAAGAACAGCTTAGCATCCCGCATCATATAAAGGATGATTTGAGGATTTTCCAGGAATTCCTGAAGGATTTTAAAGACATTTACTTTTGTCAGTATGAATGGATACACAGCACAGACCTAGATCTCTATATTGATGCAACTGGTGTATTGCAGCGGGTGTTCCTAAAAGCAAATGGTTTGCATGTTGCTGACCAAAAGAGTGTGATAAACTAAACAATATTACTTTCTTGGAGCTGATGCCCATCTGGACAACCATGGTAGTATGATGAGCAGAGGTGGCCAAACACAGACTGGTAGGTCAGTCATACAACCAAGATGTAGCCCAGGTATGGACAAATCCACTATCAAAATGAAGTAGGACACAATGTTGTTAAGGTGTCTGATATTGCAGCATATGAAGTTAAACATAAGCTTTTCTACAAAATGTTTATGGGCATAATGAATTGCAAATAGCTATGTATGCTGATTGTTATTATTCACTAACAGATAAAACTGGAGGTTGATGCATAAATAGATATTTGGTTTTGCAAATAAACTCTTTGTATTATAGCCTTAATGTTTTTTTTTTGTTTTTTTTTTTGTGGGGAGCAACTGCTGTGCCCTAAGAAGTGTTTTAATTAATCAATTAAGCTATGCATGAGACATAAAATATAATATCACAAGTCTTTAATGAATCCAGCATTTGAACTCTGCTTAATTTCAATGCCTTATTAGAGTATGGGCTATGCATTTTCATTATATCCAGCAGTAAATCAGCATCATTTGTATAGTAAGCAAGCTATTCCACTCCAAGGAGAAAATCATTACAAAGATGTTCATGTCTCCTCCGAATACCAAATATTATGCATAAACTCTTCAAAGAAATTAATTTCAAAAACAGAATTTCAAATGAATGAAATGTCATTGCTCTATTAATAGAACCCAGGGCAGTCCGAGCCAAATGAAAATCTAGTATATTCACTACTATGCCAGAATAGGGTGATGACCAACTGATCGTTGCCTGAGCTGCACTTGACTTTGTCATAATTTACACATATGTGCAATGTTATCATGACAACTCATCGGGGAGTTGACATAAACCACATTTTCTCTAGTTTGTCTTAGTCGATACATCACTTAAACATCTGTCATATAAATTTATCAATAAAATCTTAGTAACATGCAATGTCTAGAGTAAAAATGCATTTAAATCGTTTATCAGCTCAGTGCAAGTGCTTCATGATGAATTCTTGCTTATGGTATATGTTTCAGTAAACTGCAAGGACACATGGAAAGCTACTCACTTGACTGGAATAATTATATGGTAGCAAGTGGTTATTAAAAGCAGGAAATCATTATATGTCCTGTGCTTAGCTTCCTTAGCTGCTTGTTTGCTATACACAATTTTCGGTCACAAATCACATCTGAAGCAGTTGAAAACAAGATAAGACAACTGTAATTTTACATAATGGATGACAAAGCACTCCAGGGCAGTATTATAAAATATTGTTACATGTTACAAAACCACAATAACCACATTTTTTGATACTGTACTTTTTAATTAGAGATCTTAGTCAAATTATATGTGCCACTTAAAATGCGTATGAAGTGAACGGGACCAGAAGACCTCAAAATGCTTTCAGCTCTCTCTTCCACCCCTACTCCCATATTTATACTGTAATGTAGCTGTCATATAGGAAAAACAGAGTAAGCGGTGGTTCCCAGCAAGCCATGAGAGAACAGAGATTATCCTTTCTGATCGCAGGATGTCTGTCTGACACTAATGTTCTAGTTATTTTAAGTAAATGAATGAGTCAGCACTGGGCATTCAATGCCTTTTATAAAATAGTTCAGTGCCTTAAAGCATTTGAGCAATGAACAAAAAATGGCTTTATGACATACAATAAATGCTTACAGCATATATCAGTAAAGTATCACTGTTGAAAAATAGTCACCTGACTCAGGTTGCAGGTTAAATATAGGGTAAACATTTCTGTGCCCTTGTACAATCCTGTAACACATTGCATGAACAGGACTTAATAAGCAAATGTAACTTCCAAATACATAGGTGTCCCAAGGAATTATTTCTGTTATTTTTAAGGCTGTAACTGTCTGATATTTAAGTAATAAAGAGATAAATATAACTGCATTGTGCATTGCCTGCCAGTTTGTCTGAGCTGAGGGACACAGATCATGTGATAACTTGAGAACCTCACGTACAGTATCCAGTTTTCACTTCACCACCGTAGTATGACACAGTGCATGCATTACTGATGTTCCTGTGCATAATCTTGATAGATTTCTAATCTCCTCTTCCCTTACTCATGGGCAACAGTCCAATTTACTGAAATTCATACAGTTTTGTACACAGCAATGCACTCATTTCTGAAAAATAATTATAAACTATGATTTAAATATGTTTCTTTTCATTGTATCTGCTTTACATTCAGCAGTTAACTGTTCTAGCTACAGGCCAGAATCCACTGTTGTTTGAATCTAAGAGGACAGCATCATCTGTAAATATCAAAGATGATATTTTTCAGTCATTGTCCACATCTTCATATCCTGTCCAAGAAAACTCTGAACAGGAAAGCAGGCTTGACACAACTTAATTATGTCCACAGTTAATATGTATGACTTACTGCTAAGAATGAGGTCAGAGGTGTTGTTTAGGTCAGAGGTGTTGTTTTGGAAATTCAAGGATTGAACTGCAAACCCCAACTAGATCTAGGATTCTGTACTGCTCTAGCATCTCTCACAAGAGACTTCAGAGTACGTGGTTATATACCTTCTCCAAGTCAACCAAGCACTAGTAGACAGCACTGGCAAATGCCTATGACCCCAATAATATTTATACAATTACAGATATTTAGCAAAGTATTGAATAGCTTGAGTAAAACTTGTATTGTTCTCCTTGAATTATGGGAGAAACTATCGAAGTCTCTAATATTCTGGCAAAGATTTTTTCAGGAAGAATAAGGAATATGGTCCCTCAGTAATTTCAAACCACCTGCTAACAGATTCAAATTCTAATAATAATGTATAGGAGTCCCACAACTGCAAGATTGAATGTATATAAATGAGGGATCTACTTTACAAGCTCAAAATTTCAAAACATTGAACTGCAAATGGTTGAGACCATAAGATCAATGTCTTGAAACGTCAAAATTGTAAAAAAAAAAAAAAACATTTTTTTTATGTTTTTGCAGGGGGCAAGCCCTCCTGCACCCCCACACACCCTACTAAATAAATATACCAATTCTGAGATGATGCTACAATGAGGAAAATGATACATTTCCCATTCCACACTGTACGGCGGTCTCCATTCAAAATGTTCAAAGTTTCAAAACTTCAATCTTATGGTCATGACCATTTACATTTCAAAGTTCTGAAACTTCGAGCTTGTGAAGGGAATCCAAATGGGAGTATAACTATACTAAGCATGAGATTTTTGTATCTGGAAATATTCACTTCTCTTCAAGGTATGGCCAACGTATGGCGATCTTGGAGTTACTATATGTAAGTATCAGGTAAAGGAGGTGCAAGGGGGGGCTATCCACCTGAGAAAAATAGATTTAAAAAAGAATAGCAATTGTGTACATTCAATGCTCTCCTTAAGGTGTACTGTTTTTTCAAAATTCTGGGAATAGTAAAATTGTGTCTCTGAGGAATAACAGGGAGCCAACCCCTTTCTTTTCCCCTTTGCAAAGAGGAGTATCACACCCCAAGTATACCCCTTGTTTACTATCCTTACCGTCCATGTGGCATTGAAAAGCTAAACTAACCATGACTGACTAGAAATCCTACTTCCTTCAGCATGTCTGTAATATATCTCATTAACATTCACAGCCTTGGTGTCTCAGGAATGGTTAAAGTTTTGAAAAAGGACTAATCCCCCCACTTAGCTATGGCATTGCTTTTTCTAATGCGTACACATTTAGTAGACCCAGGAGCTCTTCAAGGTTTCCTTTCCACTGCCAAACAGTATTTGAAACTGAGGTCCTTGATGAAAACATTTTGAGCAATGCCCCAGTCCCCTAAGTCATCAAATGCTTTGCCATGACCTCCTTAAAGTAATTTAAAATTCCTTTTTTATGACTTTGCAAATGCCTTCTGGGTCCAGACATTTATTGTCTTCATGGAGTTTTAGTAACTATTAAGTTATATCTGGAGAGAGTTGACCATATTTATGATCCTTGAAATAGTGGAACTGAGGTTGCAAAAGGGGATGAAAGTATAATATGTCCAGGGTTGTACTACCTCAGAGTATCCCCCTTTTCAGAGGTACAGTAGAATTGGTGTTAGCATGTTTAAATAAGAGGTGTGGTGGGCAAGGGTTTCCATTCAGATACATGATATTATATCACTGCAAAAATAGCTCTAATGGTGTAATAGTCCGTTTCAGAACTAAACTTTATTTTCATTAGGTTCACAGGATTGGGTATCATACTTTTGATAGGGAGCCTGTGGAGACTACTTCCCTATTAATATTGTATGGATATCCCGTTTCTTTAACTTGATGTTTTTCTAACCACTGGTGTCTACCAGCAGGTCATAATGCTATCACAAAAATAAGAATTAGCAATCTGATGCCTACATCTTTTGCCATAAGCTCAACTTGTGAAATCTCGATAAAAGTTTATTTCAGACTCCACACCCTTGCAACCCCTAGATGGGGGGAGTTTTTCTAGAGGTAAGATTTGAAACATACCTGCACAGAATCTTCTGAAAAGCATTCTAAGGTGACATTCACTACATGTTGTGGCTCTTTCCATCTACCACCTTAGTTGAGTCCCCCATGTCTCTACCGTGTGATGATATGTTGATAGCATAGCACATATCCTTACCTAAATATCTTCAACTTAAGGCCTTAGACCTGAAGACACAATGACTGTCAGTGAGCAAGATTTAGCTCATGTTGCTCTTTCAACAAGCCCACTTATGATTAACGTTTTATTAGAATTATTTATTATGGTTAATCCATGCATAACAAAGAGGTTTAATAACAGTTACCAGTGATGATCATATTAGGCAGTCCTTTCCCCTAATTCTTTTCCTCTAGGTATGTCCAACATTATGGACACGAGCACAAAAGTTTCACTGAGGATTATAAGGTAAGAAGTACTTGATATGGGGTACAGACCATTCAATATTGATGAGATTGCTGTGATTTGCATGCCATGGTATATCACAGATGTTCTAGGGAATTCATGGTATATCACAGATGTTCTAGGGAATTCATGGTATATCACAGATGTTCTAGGGAATTCATGGTATATCACAGATGTTCTAGGGAATTCATGGTATATCACAGATGTTCTAGGGAATTCATGGTATATCACAGATGCTCTAGGGAATTCATGGTATATCACAGATGTTCTAGGGAATTCATTTGAATATAGATCTCATGGAGGTTAGACCACATGTTACTTTGGCCTCCCACATGATGCCAGACTGGTGAAACATCTATCAGAACTGAATACGTTTGTCTGAAAAAAATAAATGATTGTTCTCAAAAGTCTCTGCAACTACAACAGTTATGTCTCAGTCGAAACATGACTGGGGTGCAGCTATTAGTATTTCTTTAATTAGGCAGACACTTATCTGAAGACTGGAAGCTTCTAACCTTAGAAATTTTATATATTTTTTAATGCAACCAGTTACCTGAAATGATTGAAAAAGTTCAAGTTTCAACATATGTATGTTCGTTAAGGATGATTATACAATGACCCCCCCCCCCATTAATATTGTAAAACGTGCATGCTGATTGGTCAGCGTGCACATTGTAAATCAGACTTACACTAATGGAAAAAGGTCTGGTCATCCGGACTTTTTCCATTAGTATAAGTCTTTTTTTACAGCAACGGAGAACGCAAGATGTCTGTTGCACACTGTCTCGCTATGTTAAAGGAGTTTAACATAGCTAGACAGCTTTAAAAAAAAACTAAAGGCGATCTTCCTTTCTCCATTGCTTTTTTTAAAGCTGTCTCGCTATGTTAAACTCCTTTAACATAGCGAGACACTTTGTAAAAAGCAATGGAGATCTTGCTTTCTCCTTTGCTTTTTTTACAGCTGTCTTGCTATGTTAAATGGGTTTAACATAGCGAGACAGCTCTAAAAAAAGCAACAGAGATTCTCCGTTGCTTTCTTTAAAGCTGTCTTGCTATGTTAAACTCCTTTAACATAGCGAGACAGTTTGTAAAAAGCAACGGAGATCTTGCATTCTCCGTTGCTTCCAGCCACAGCTCTGTACATCAGAACTGCCGCAGAATTCCAGACAGCTGCGGAACGGCAGCAAGGAGGCATTATACAATGCCATTATTTAAGAAAAGTAATTTTTTTTTTCTTAAATAATGTCATTGTATAACAGCAATAACCTACCTCTGGATATGGGTAATGCTGGATTTACACACGGTTGTCTTTGTTTGGCCACTCGGGCTTCGCCTTCGTGACCAAACCACACCAACCTTGGTTAAATCCAGCATTACCCACACCCAGGCATGGGGTATTGCTATAATACACAATAGCAACACTTAAAGAAAATGTAGTGATTGTTGTCATCACAAAAAGAATATGCCATTTATTAGTCATTCTCTTTAAAAGGTAAACATAGATGCAGAGCTTGTAAGTTCTTATGTTATTAAATTGAAGAATAGAGCCAAAGAGTATGAACTTTATGAGCTGTATGATTCCTTATCAAGATACAGAATAGCTTGCAGTTTAAGAAATTATGAAATACAGGATAGGCTATTGAGAACATCTGAGCTTATCAAAAGCTGTAGATTTGTGCAGAACAAATGAAACTACAAGCAGTCACTTAAAAAGATTAACTGAGAAAATGAATGTGCTTACGTTGCAATCTGAGCCAAATATTGAGGTAGAACTGACAAATACAGGGCATGATGTTGTGATATGAGAAAACAAAACATTGTGCCACTTCAAGTATGCAGCAGGCATGTCTGATAATTACTGGAAGAAATATGCAGTAATTATTCAATACTACAGAATCTGTACCAGATTAATTCACAGGCTGACAAAAATTATTTTTACTTTCATCATTTTTATTAAATTTTCAAAACTGTACAGACTTTTGCTAAATTTTACAGTCAGTACTTATCTGCATTCTTTACACATAACCATATTACAATAATGTACAAAATTAACCTCAGATCATTAGCTTAATCTTTTAGTTCTCATTCTGAACAGTAATCCAGGAGAACTATAGAAAAATCATCAAACAATTTACTTTAGTCCTGATCCTCTTGTGTTATTCTCTCTGTGTCCCTTCCCATAATATTTGCATTGAGCAGTCTGTAACAAGAAAGAAAATGCCATGGCAGCAGTGAACATCCCTGTCCTGTACACTTTCCTAGACATAAGTTTTCTGCCAATCCCTCTTTAAGCCAGATCCTAATTGATGGCTTCTTCTAGAGGATTTTTACCCCAACTGGTCCCTATAACTTGTTCTACTATAGGAGATATATACTCTCAACTATAAAAGAATTTTATATATCCATAAAAACTGCTCCTGGTTTACCTTCCCTCCTTCCCTGAACCCAAAGAATTTAACCGTACCCTGCAAAGGTCTTTTGATTCTAATCCTTCCATGACTCCCTACTCCTCCCCTATGTCCTATCAGTTACCACCCTGTTAAAGGTGGAAACATGTATAGTACATAATGGCACTGACCAGATCCTCTTTATACCCATTCCTTTTATAAAAGACCACAACCAATGCTAGCTATATAGGTTCATGGGTTTATAGATACTTATTAGGTGATTGATTTGTGAGGATTTTAAGAAGCCTAGCCTCACATTCTCATAGTAGATTTTAGATCTTTTATTTTGCAAATGAATAACCCAGGGGCAAGTAGAACAAGTATATGTCAGGACATTTGCTTGTTGCCTCTATCTGTGAGGGACATGGATGGCAAGCCAGGTGGGAATTTGCTGTTTCCCATCCAAACTACATTTGAACAGAGAAATGCTTAGCTTTATGAAGAGTATAAGACAGTACTATTGAAGAGGTAGTCTCTCTGATACATACCCATCTCTCCAACATGTTCTATTTATGTTGCAAAATAGATTGAGATCCCTTGAGTAGGAATTTCCACTACCATTGGACTTGAGAATTTGTAATAGGTCTGACAAGACTGGATCTGTTGAGGGTCTATATGCACGACAGAAGGCAACTCTTAAAGCCTGTAGATTCTGACAGATCAGCTTCAAATATATAAGATTATAGGCCCAGGTCAAACTCTCTTTAACTTATAGGTCCACTCTCTTATAAAATCAACAAGTTAACCCTCTGGTCCCTCACCCTACCTCCCTTCAAATGCCCTATGGGAAATATTGCATTTCTTACTCATATTCTTCTGCTTAAAAACATAAAAAATCAAAATGAAGGAAGAACCAGGGAGTAAAAGACTTCTGTTTAATACATGGATTAAGAGCTTTTATCCACAGTAAAAGGACTTATTTGGAATCATATTCTTCTATTCCTAATCCCTCACTGTTAATCAAAATAAACAATTTCCATCATCAGCCATTCCCCTGTACTAGCCACTGGTGCCTAAAGCTTTTTATTTCACTTCCTAAAGTCTTCCCCTATCTCCACAGTTTTGCACAACCCTCTGTTTCCTCAGTTTGCAATCTCTTGACCCATCCCTTTTGTCTCTGATTTTTACTTTTCCCAAAAATAACGTAATATCAAATATCATTTCTTAGCAACCATTCAGCCCTTCTATAAACCACTTGCATGTTAGCCTTAGATTCCTTCAAACCTCAGAATTCATCCTCATCCTCCACAAGCTCTTCTTCCATTCCTTCCTGCTTGAAGATAACATTCCCCATCTATTTAAGTGTTCATAACCAGCTGATGAATCAGTCACTTTTTTCTTCTACTTCCCTCCATGACTATCCTTGCCCATCAACCACCCCATCCAAGTTGCCTTCATATAATAGCATTCATTATATCCATCCCTGCCTCTGGCGCCAATCCCTGTAATGCCCTGTGTTCCATTTCCATCTATACATTCTCTGCATCCCCTATTTCTAACAGATCTTCACACTGGTATGATCTAGCAACATATCTTTTTTAATTGGTTCTAAAACAATGATAAACAAATGAATTATAAAATAAACAAATAACTATCTACATAGGACCACAGCTGAGGGTTTTTGGAATTACCTCAGGATTTGGTGCATTAAATAAAACTAAACATTTAGAAATTTTACATCTATCTGACCACAGAGCTTGAATGAATTTATTAATTTCTTTCCAAAAAGGGGAGATGATTTTACATTCCTATACTATTTGGGCCAGTCAGCTATTATTTCAGAATTACATCTCCAGCATTTAATTCTATTTGATTTTATACATATTATAATTTTGTTAGGAGTGGCAAAAGCTCTTAGTAAAAATTTACAAATGAAAATATTCCAACCTAGGCTTCTCAAACTCCACCACCTCCTGGTTCTGTGATTACCTCACTAATAGACACCAGGCTATTAGATGGAACTCTTCCTACTTCCCCTTTCTAGCAGTTAGGACAGGGGTCCCACAAGGATCAGTACTGGGTCCTCTCCTCTTCAATGTATTTACCAATGACCTTTTCTCATCCTGCCCCCAGTCCAATCTTATTCAGTATGCTGATGACTCGACCATCATCAGCTCTGCTGACAACATAGAAAACCTTCAATCCTTTACACAAAACTCACTCCACTCAGTTGAAAACTGGCTACAATCCAACCAACTCCTGCTAAATACAAGCAAAGCTAAGCTACTACTTTTCCTACCTAAAAATCTGGAACATGCAAAACAGAACTTTTCCTTAAAATCTCTTAATGGAACTAAAATTTCTGTTGACACCCAAACAAAACTCCTTGGAGCAATAATTGATGATGAACTTAAATTCAACCATCACATTCATAGCTCAATAAAAAAAAGACAAAAACTAGGTATGCTTTACCGTTACAAAAATGTTCTTCCCTGTGCATCCAGGTCATCCCTTGCCCATTCCCTGCTTTTTCCATCCCCACTCTATGCTTCACCTATTCTTACCCATCTACAGAGTAACCTAATATCCAAACTAGAAACCACATATAACAAAGTAGCCAGATTTGCTGCAAATCAACCTTACAAATCCCATCACTGCCTCTCATTAAAGGCTTTACACTGGACTGACTTTTCCAACTTACTGCCTCAAGCCCGACTCCTTATAGCCCACAATATACTAAACAATCCTAAATCCTGCCCATCCCTTGCAAATTCTCTGACACTTTATACTCCTCAATGCCCACTAAGAAGTACTAATCAGTACTTTCTTGAAGTTCATAAGCCAAACAAAACCTTTGGGAAAATACTCTATTGTCAATCAGTTGCAAAAAAATGGAACACACTCCCTTTAGCCCTTATACTGCTTAAATACAAAAATGCCTTCAAGAAATAGCTTAAATCTTTTTTCCTATCAAATTGGATATGTTCATGCTCTAAACTAATACCCAAGAAACATTCAGGGATAACCTAACTTAACTGTATCACTTCTAGCTCTCTCTCTTACTACTACCTACACATTTTTTTCTGTCATATTCCATACTAGTTGGCTCATGTTACACGCAATTCTCATAATCCCTTATTACTGTTCTTTAATTTATTTATTAACTTCCAAGGTTCATACAACTTTATCTGTATATTTACTTACTTCATGCCTAGTACCTTGGTTCAGCAATGTATTTACCTTAGTCGTACCATATTTCTGCTTAGTTTCTTGCCATACTACATGCAAATTTCCATATATGTATTGTATTTCTAACCATTCTATATACTCTTTTATTGCATGTTATGTAATTATTTCAGAAGTATGTATACTTAAAATGTGATCTGTGTTTATCTTTGTTCTTACTATTTGTTTACTTAAACTTTTTTGGGGGAGCTTTTCTCCTCGGGTCTCCGCTGAGAAAAAACTTCTAAGAAGCCAGACAGCTGAGAAAGGGCATCTAAGAACCCAGACAAACTAACCCAGTTAACAAATGTAAAAATAAAATAAAAATAAATAAAATAAATGTGGTTTTATCTGTAGATTTTAATATTACTTTCTTGTATTATTCAAAGAAGTCATCATTGCTAATTTTTGAGAAATAGTTCCAATAGGAATTGTCTAAATGTGTGAAATCTAATAATTTGGGTAGCGATTTCTGATCTAGGTTAAATATCTTATTTATCTATGTGTTCATGAAGTCTCTAAATACTTGTAAAAGTAATCATTTCTCAGAACACTGATTGTATTTGGTCCTTACATTTTCAACAGCATATATATATATATATATATATATATATATATATATATATCAGTATCATTTAAGAATCGATGCCAATAAATTAAGTTAGTTTATTGTTTCAATACTAGCATTTTGTTGAAGTTATGAGTTTCTAAGCAGTCATTTATATATGCAATTGGAAACATAGAAAATGTTGTCTTTTATACAGTGGTTAGAATATGTGAACTTTTGGATATAGAAAATTATGTTATTTAAATAGAGTATTTGAAAAGAGGGTATAATTCCATTTACATAAATATTTTTTAATAACTAAATAACATTATTAGGAACTATTTGTTTATGACTGGTTATGATATATTTATTTACTAATAATATTCCTTGATGTATTTGTTTCCAATTGAATCATAAGATGAATTTACCTATAATGCTATACCTTTTACAATTGTCGAAGTAGCATACAATTGAATATCAGGGAATCCTATTCCACCATTATCCCAACATTTTCTGTGCCAATGCAAGAAAACTCTTGGTTTATTAGGATGCCAAAAAAATTCAAGTAGAATATTATTTATCTTCTTCATCATTTTTTGTTGGAGATAGTACTAAAGATTGTAATATAAACAATATTTTAGGAAGATTACCATCTTAATAAGCATTAATCATTCTAACATTATAAAGAAGAACTTGCTCCAATTTGTGACTAAACTTAAAATGTTATCAATAACTTGTTGAAAGTTTGTTTGCATCATTTCTTTAGTATCAGACATAATGGTTATACAAAGGGATTTCATTTGATTGCTATTCCAACTGAAGTCAGAATATTTTGCATGATTTTTAAAATGTTTTTATTAATTAATAATGTACTTGTTTTATTATGATTAAATCTTAAGTTTGAGATTTCTTCAAACTGACTTATAGAACTAATTATATGTTATAATGAATTTTCTATATTTCCTATTGTTAGCAAAATATCATCAGCAAAGAGGTGAATCTTTAGTTTGAAATCTTCTTTTATTTTAATACCATTAATGTCCTTATTGGCTGTAATACTATTAGCAGAAGGTTCTATAGCTAATACAAAAAGGTAAGGTGATGATGGACAGCCTTGTTTTGTGCATTTTGTAATTTAAAGGAATTATAAAGAAAATAACCTATTTTAACATAAGCACAAGAGTTATTGCATAACTTAGAAATTAATGCAATTATCTCAGGTGAGAAATTATACACTTTATGTGTTTTAAACAGGTACGACCAATTAAGCAACGCAAAAGCCTTATCTAAATAGAGACTAATGATAAAAAATGATTTTTCATTTTTATTTTCATAGTCTATTAATGTATGTATTCTTTTTATATTATCTTGTACTTGTCTATTTAAAATAAACTCAGTTTGATCATTGTTAATTAGTTTACGTGTAAGTAGATTAATTCTGTTAGCTAAAATGGACATGAACTTCTTATAGTCCTCATTTAAAAGTGAAATGGGTCTGTATGATGAGCACTTTGTAGGATACTTATCTTTTTTTAAAAAAAATGTGATATAAGGGAGTATTTCCATGGTGGGTGAACTTCAGTAGTTGTTTTATTTCAATATAGACCTTATCTAATATTTTAACTGCATTATCCAGTAGTATTTTATGTAGTTCTGGTATAAGACCATATAAGCTCAGTGCCTTATTATTTTTTTACTTTTTATTTGATCTGTTGTTTCTGTTAAAGTGAATAATCTATCATTGTTTAATTGTTCACTAATTTTATTATTTATATTTTCTCTTAGAAAAGTTTGAACTATATCATCACTATCTAGGTTATTTGTATTATTGTTTATATTTCCATAAAATATTTTAAAGCCCTTGCAAATACCTTTAATATATGTTTTTCTTTCTTTTTTATTATTTATATGTGGTGGTGGTGCGGTAGCATTGTTGCCTCACAGTAAGACGCAGTCCAGTTCGATTCTCAGCGTCTTCTGCGTGGAGACATGCATGAATGGGCGTACCTTTGTTGAAGGTTGTGCATCAGGCCTGGCAAGCCGGTACGTAAAAATCAACTGCCAATCATTAGCGGACCGGAGTTCCGCTGTGGCGATCCCTAACCGGGAAAAGCCGAAAGACACAAACAAATATGTTATAATTTTTATATGATTTAGTTTATTCATTTTATTTGATCTAAGAACACATTTATGCAAACTGAAAGGGTTTACTGAATATACTAAAAACTGAAGAAACACAAACCAACTAAAATAAACAAAAACAATGGTGAAGGTTTCAGCTCACAACTCTTTGTTAGCACTTTTGTCCACTTATTTAAGTAAACTTCATCATAAAAATTATCACTGAGTCTTCTACACTTAAATAGTAGGATATATCAGTGACATCTCATCACTCATGTACCTATTTAAAGCTATACTCCAAAATTAAAAACTTTCAACATTAAGCCAATATTCAGTTACAAAAAATACTTACCAATATTTAAACAATTCATTCCTAAACGGTATACCATATGTAACAAATACTGACAAGATAAAAAAATAAAACTTTAAAGTGTAATATGATGGCATTCTTTCACCTTTCAAGTGCTTTCAATTTCAAAATACATTTAGAATTTCAACATATTTTGTATTTAAGTTTTTAAGTTCAGACTGACTGATAATGTAATTTGGTTTTAGATTTAATTTTAGTGTGTTTATTTTGGCCTGTAGTGTATTCAATTCCTTGTCCCATTCTCTTGTTTTACTAATGTACTAGCTTGTAACTTTTCCATTTAAGTAAGCCTTTAGTGAATCCCACAGAACAATGTCAGTACTTCACAATTTATGTTTATTTCTACGAAACTTTTGACCTCTTTAACATACCAATACTTGAATCCTATTATTTTAATAACATGTACTGGTAATCTCTTGTGATATATTCAATTGTCAGTTTTTTTAAATAATTTTAAAGCATTATGATCTAATAATGGACAAGAAACTATTGAAACTTCTCTGATATGTGATAACAGATTGTTTGAGACAAACATTTCATCAGTAGTTGCTTGTGTTCCATATCAATATGAATAATGGGTAAATTGAAGTGTTTGTTTTCCTTCGCACATATATATCCTTTAAATTCATTAGATTTACAAACTTTATTAAGTGTTTGGCTGAAGATGTAATTCTCAGCTTTCTATCTGCAGTGGAATGTTTGTCTGATAAAATACAACAAAAAATCACCAGCCATCATGACTTTACCTTTCATGTAATAGACTATAGTGTCTAAGTAATTTTTTTCATCTTTAGCTGCAGCCTCTGGGATCCAGCAACATCTCACCAATGCATAGAGTTTCTGTTCCACTCAGTTTTAACAATGCTTAATGTACCATTTTTATCAACACAGGTATGTTTTACTTTATGCATTACTGGTGAAGTATTCCATAAATGAGGGTGTCTCTTCTTTTAACTTAAAAGCCAGAATCTGCTAAAACCAAGTGATCACTGAAAGTTTATTTACATTGTGACAATGTAAAATATTGCCATCTGTGCCAGGGAGAATAGAGCAGTGCATGTGTACCATATGCCAGCATAGTTACCTGGAGTTTTGTAAATAATTTTGTGTCATTTGACTATTGCAATCAACTGTACAGATGGTTGTGTTAAAAATGTATCAGCAGTGATATTATAAATTATTATATGTTTATGTTTAAACAAAGAATTCTGGAAGGGAGGAGTAGAGGTTTTTGAAACTGTTCTATAGCTTTCAGATACTGCAAAAGTTCTTAGCAAAGCTCTGGATGTATACTGTACCAGAGTCAGGTGATCTAATGTGATGTCAGTCTATAACCAACACTGATAGGATGACATTCTCACAGCAGCTTTTTTTGTTTTGTTTTTTCTTTGGAACCCAATATGAAAGATCTATGTCAGTTATCACATACAGTTATGTTAGTTCAGTTCAGTTTAGTTTGAAGCTCATCCCCTTGCCTTGTGAAAGTAAACATCTCAGCATCTAATCTTGCCTTGCTGTATTAATTAAGTTAGCTAGAGAGCAGTTATTCCTTAGACAGTCAGGAAACACAATGCAATTAGTAAATTATTGCTTTTCTTCATCTGTTTGAATCTGTCCAACGGTGTTATTTTTATTTTTCCTGTGATTAAAACTCTGGTGTTTATTGTACTTAGTTATTTAGTATTCTCATGTTTTCTATTTTATTATTTATTATTAAATATTTGTATACCTTTCATTGTGGCTGGTCTTTTAGAGAATACTTTTAACTTCCTGAGAATACTTGTGCTTATTCTAGTGATGTCCTGGGCCCACTGAAAAGCTTAACTGCTTTGTTTATATTCTACCATTTACGTTATCATTGATTTTACTCAGTATAATTGGATACTCTTGTAACAGCCTGAAAGTGGTTGACTGGTGGTAGCATAGTTACATTATAGTCTGAGCAGAGGAGATACAGTTAATAAATCTGTACCAGACTTTCCCAAGAGCGTGTGTGTGTGTGTGTGTGTGGGGAGGGGGTGAGTGAAAATCAAATACACAGGTGTGGGTGTGTCAGCTACATGGAACTGGGACACAGTGCTCCAAAGTGAGTCTTGTTTGGAATCTGGAGAGACAGAGTCACATCCCAGTGTGCTTTTGGGGGAAATTGTACTTGATGCAGAATATGAAAGAAATGTGTAAATCCACTCCTGTTTTAGTGACCATCTCTCACTGGTGTCAGTGGTGAGGACTGAGGCTCCTTAATTGCTGGACTGGAGTAAAAAGAGGCCATCACATACATCTTTATTAGGTAAATGTGTTTTTGATCTTTAAGTAATGCCAAGTATTTTAACAGACTCCATGTCTTTACTGTATTATTCAATCCTTTATTAACATAATCTTATTAAGATATTTATTTTTATTTTGTGTATTTATTTATTTTGTTTGTTAACCGGTAGTGTCCGACTGGGCCAGGGGCCCATTTTCAGCAGAGACCCGTGGAGAAAAGCTCCACATTGTACATTACAAAACAGTACAATGCATCCAGTAGTGAAATATATACTAAGCAAACTGTGATTTTATGTACAAAATACAACAAATACAACAACAATGATAGAAGATGCAATTTGAGCAGAGAAATAATGAAATTTAGCATGAAGTCAAATATCATATTTAGGTAACAGTAATGAGCATTGTATGTTTGAAACATGTATATGTAGCTAAGGATGTCTTTAATCCTTTTAATCAGAGCTAAGGAGCAGAGATGGCAGAGTCAGAAGAGAGGATAAATAAGAATTCCAGGTAGAGTGAGGAGGGTACTGGGGTTGCAGAAATACATGGGGGTTTTATGATGGAGGTGATCCCAGTGGGGTAAAAGTAAGAGCATGGGGTATAAGTAAAGGGCATGAGAGAGAAGGTAGCCTGGAGAGTGGCAAGAGCATAGCCAGTGATTAGCAAGGTGTTCCTTTAAGTGAAGTTTGAACTGATGATGCTTAGGGATTTTTACTATGGTATCAGGAAGAGTGTTCCAGAGTCTGGACATTTTGTGTGAATAGAGTGAGTCTCCAAGAAAGTTGTGGGAGTTGGAAACCTTTAGCAAAACTTTGTTAGACGATCTGAGAGATCTGAGATTGGTAAGTGCATTTAAAATCAGCATTTATATAAGAGACAGAAAAAAACACAGTTATAATGAAATCACATTTATATACAGAACATAATATATACTTTATACATATAACAATATGAAATCTTCAGCTATGGACAAAACTTTTGAAACAAATAAAAAATGACCTAATGATATGACTCTAAAACATTATACCATTGAATAATGCAGTCCTACTTAGCTCACAAAGATGGACAAACTACATCTCAGACTCCCCATTAGACTAACAATGCTTAGCTCATGCTTCTGATTCATATTAATGTCTCATATTTTTAGTATGTATCATCTAAAAATCCATCAGTGAATTATTATGAAAAAGGACAATTAAATGGTGTTCAGAATCTTTATTATAAGTTGGCCAAACTGAATATCTCTACAATCATCTCTCCCTGTACCTCATATTATCTTCCTGGTCTACTATATGGAGGAAGTTGTTGTTCTTTTCATATTTATTAATTTATAGGTCAGATAATTTTATATTTTTCTATTTTATTTACTATGTGTAAAGTTGTTCATAAGATCATAAGTTAGTATCAGGCTGTCTTTGTGGGCCATTCCAAGCCCAGCTAATTATCCCATGTGCAACTCAAACACTGCACCTTGTGCCTATAAGGTGAACATCTTAACCAGTAGGCCAACCTCCCACCCTTGTAGACATATCTATATTATTTAACTATATACATATTTACTTAATCTGATTTCTTTCTGTTTCTGTTTGTATACTATGTCTTGTACTATTAATACATTCCTATATTTTACCTGTAATCCTAGTGTAGAGTATCATATAACAGAGCATTTATATTTAGCCTCATATATTTGATAGTCTTTAATCTATGTCTAATAGTATCTGCACAGATATCTGAATAAGCTTCCCTTTTAATATTCAAATTGTTCTGAGTTAGGTTTTGTTATCATTAAAAAGAAACAATAACAGAGAGACACAATTCTAATTTTTTATCAGAAGTGTGTGTCATTCTCTAGGCTAGTATATAAACTATCCTTTTGATATACTGCAGTTATTATCTAACTTGTATTCATTGACAACTTAGCATATGTTTCAAAATATTATGATTATTTAGTTTTAGACAGTAAGAAACCACCTAGACAGTTCTTAGAATTTTCAGAACTCCTGTAACATCACAAAAGTGCTCATGAGTCTAATTAAGATTACTTCAAGCTAGTTCTCATGACAATGGCTTGCAAATGAAGAGTTTATCGGCTACAATTCACAAAAAAATGTTCACAAGTGAATCCAAGCCACCTCTACATTATACATCAATCCCACAAACCCTTTCAAACTACTAAAAAACAACAAAAAAAAAAATTCAAAGCATGATAACCACTAAAAGCTATTGTATTTAAAGAAATAAGACTTAATGATTCAGTAAGCACTATTTGTATTTGATGTTTAATATAAAGCAGACTGCCCTTTTTAAAGGGGACATGGGAAATAAATGTGCATTAAAAGAATGACAGTTATGTGTGATTCAGGTTTAACTTGTAAAAGTGTGAATGTTACTCAAATTATTTTATATCATTCCACGTTTTATAAATGTAAAAAGCTATATGTTTTATACTTTGTTATAACACAGCATGTCTTTCCTGAGCCCTATTGCTTGTCAAGTATACTATCTGTAGCACACTACTGGACCATTTAAGAACCCAGAATGTAACTTAACGTGTCTCTTTAGTGTCATTTGTTGTATCTTGTATTATATTTAATAGTACATTACTGAACTAGGCAAACATATCAGAAAGTGTGCCACCTAACATAAGTTTCATCATAATAATGATTAACTTTTAATAAAATGAATAATTTAGCCTTAAAAATTCTAAATGAAAATAAGTGGCTTTAATTTCATATATAACTAAAATAATCAAATTCTAACATTTTAAAAAGGGAAGTAGTTACCATTTGAAGTAGGGAAAGAAAGAAATAATGATTTACCTTGTAAAAAGTAATATTCAGTACCTGTTCATAAGTATTCAAGCACTTCTTTAAATTAATAAGAATTCATAAACATGAAATACATTGATTTTCATTTGTCCTTCAGTTTTTACTGTTTTTTTGTCTTTTATTAACCAATCATCTATAGGTGCATTTTTTTTCAAAGAAATCGATAGATTCTATTCCATTTCTTCTGTTGCTTTCTAGGATTATGTCTATTGCATCTTCCAAGGTTTTAAAAATTATCTTTCCTTCTGCAAGGTGAATCCTTATTTTTGCTGGAAACAAGACTTGCACTTTAATATTGTTTTTCTTTATACTTTTAACAAACAGCACACATGCCTTTCTCTTAGACATCACCGATGTTGAATAGTCATTGTCAAATCTTATAATAACTTTAACTGGATAATTAGTTCATGCAGCTTTTAAGACTAAATCCTTATCTTGGAATGAGAAAAATCTTACAATCACTGACCATGCTGAAGGTGTTTTTTTTTTTTTTTTTTTTGTAAAGATGAGTTGGAAAGTGATCTGTGTGCCCTTTCAAGGGAAAAAGCTTCAGGCAGGTTCAAAGTTTTAGGAAGCCGGGTATTAAGAAATTGAATCATACTGTCTCCCTCTTCCTTTCCAGGTATCCTGTAAACCCTGATGTTATTTCTTCTAGATCTGTTCTCTAAGTCTTCCATTTTTTCTCGGAATAAGGTTTTTTTTGTTTCCGAAGAAATTCAGTGTTATTCTCATTTTCATGTAATCCTCCATCACAATCAGACATTGCCTCTTCTATACTTGAGATTTGTGCTGATTGTTGTTTAATATAATATATTATATATATATATTAACTTGAATTCAATGTGAGAGTGTCCATTCTTAGAAATATTGTTAAAAGTGGTGGCACAATGAATTAACATGATCATTCTTTCTTCCATCATTTTAATTTTCCTTGGGCATCTATCTGCAATTACAGCTATTTATAAATGCTTCCACACCTTAGATAAGCTGTTTTTTATTAAAGATTGCCAAACAATTAACATGATAACAGTGTTCTGTGAATTTATTGCATAGTTATATAAATTGAAACTGTTGGGAGTCATTCACCTTCTTTCTATTTCTATTCTCCCTATATTAGGATATTATCTTTAGTGAACTTAAGTCAACAAAAAGAGAAAGAAATAGTAGTTGGATAGTGCAACTATGGTCCACTTCCAGGGATAAAGAAAAATATTAAATGAACATTCCAGTTATTGTGAACAGCAAATTATTCAGTCATTTAAGATTCATCAAATGGTTTGACTATGTTTGAATCAGTTATTTGCCAGGGAGGCTAAATAAATACGTTTTTTGAACTTTGATGTCATATTCATCAGCCTGATCTAACACAAATATTACTGTAGAGCAGAACATTCTGAAGTTCCAGCTTTGTACAATTATCTATTAGTTTGTATTCACTTTTCATCCACTGGAGATTAATGTTACAAGCAACAGATGACACTGGTTATTCCACTAAAACAATGGCAATATGAAATATTAATTTTGTACCACATCAGTCATAACTTGTGTGAAAAATAATGAACTGCATATCTATCTATTGTTTGCTTGTTCTCTCTCTTTCTCTCTCTCTCTCTCTCTCTCTATATATATATATATATATATATATATATATTAACTTGAATTCAATGTGAGAGTGTCCATTCTTAGAAATATTGTTAAAAGTGGTTGCACAATGAATTAACATGATCATTCTTTCTTCCATCATTTTAATTTTCCTTGGGCATCTATCTGCAATTACAGCTATTTATAAATGCTTCCACACCTTAGATAAGCTGTTTTTTTATTAAAGATTGCCAAACAATTAACATGATAACAGTGTTCTGTGCATTTATTGCATAGTTATATAAATTGAAACTGTTGGGAGTCATTCATCTTCTTTCTATTTCTATTCTCCCTATATTAGGATATTATCTTTAGTGAACCAAATAGTAACCAAGGTACAAATGTAACATATCTTATTATTCTGGGGGCAAATGCTTTTTTGAAAAGTGTTAGGCGAATACAAACATAATTTTTCATTTCCAAATAATATATTCCTTAAAGTCCTTGAAGTGTTCTCTTTAATGGGTTGCCAGTTCTCCTGGAACTTGATTAAAATTGATCCTGAATTATGGTCCATCAGTTACAAAATTAAGAAAAGCCTGTGATACTGCATATTCATTTAGATCACATAACTTTACCAATTTGACATTGATTTAAAGTCTAATTTTAAAAGAAACACCCAAAAACACTACCTTTCCACAAAAATTTGAAAATATTATATGTCAACTGAGCTGAGTCTTTAGATTGAGTTAGATGCCCTGTTCCCAAGAATTTAAATTGCTGTACATTGAGACTCAAATTTTGCCATCCAGTCTGAAAATTCTTTTAATACAGCATTTTAAATACTTATCTTTGAATCCAGTAATATCTGGAACTTCTTCAAAGATATTCTGAATTGTCATTATATCCATTACATAGTTAGGCATTGATAATACTAGATTGTCTTTAAATTCAAAAGTATAAATATGCAAACCATTACAAATAATGATGCTAGAGGTTTATCTAAATAGTATATTAGATAACTTATTGCTAAGAGAGATACTGGTAAGACAATTTCTCCATTTATACGAACAGAATAATGAATTACTCTGTCAAAGTTACAAATTACATCCATCATTCACATTAGAAAATTGTAATACTTTAAAACTAGGGAAACATATTGCCTATTTGTCAGATCAAACACTTTTGTCATATCACCTTTAAATATGAAAAGTTGAGGAATTTGAATGGACATATTTTCATATAGAAACTCTAATATCAAGCATCTTCTTTCTCAAACCAAAAAAATATTATTATATGGCAGTGTAATCAAAAACACTATTACATGATTATTAATAGCTTTCACAATAATGTAATAGTCAATGTTCAGAGCTGTTACAGAAAGAATGTCTTGATTTCCCCACATGATTATTAGATAAGTTTAACACACGTAATAGATAACCAAAGCTATCAAAATGGCTATACAAATGTAATTTTGAATCTTTATTACATATGGGGTAATACCTTTAATACATGTTTGACAATATTAAGCTGTGAAGCCACCTGGACCAGGACATTTCTTCATTTTAAGAAGAAAATAAAAGCCTTAACTTTCATTGCAGAAAAAAAAACACCAGTGAAACAGCATTTTAAGGTGTTAGCATTAACTGATAATGTATTATTATAATATTAGTGTCTCATTATGAATTATGGTGGTATGGTGATTTTATTAAGTAGTAATGATGGTGGAGTACTGTATTTAAACTGTCTGTTACTATGTGTTATTTGTCTGATGAAGTTCAAGTGACTGTATTTGAATGAAAGTGCTTATTATTAAATTTGTTTTTATAGTTTTGTTGTTTTAGTTTCTCGTCTGTAACTCATTGCTTTTAATTGTTTTTATTAGTTTGTTTTGTGTTTTGTTTTGATTCATTATGAATTATATTAACCAGTGAAATAATAATAATGGCTAACAATATAACATTGGCAGAATCAATATATTAAACTGAAATATTATCACAATATTAATATTATTTGTATTAAGCTCTTTACAGCATCTTAATTTCTCAGAATATTTGTCGATGAACCTGGAAATTTATAGGTTCATAGGTTCATAGGTTCATACTAGGCTATCTGCCCTAGGGCATTTATAAGCCTAGCCAGAATGTGTTTGGCTTTCGCCACCCATTTTAAATTTATTTTGCTATGCCCTTTTTTGAGGTTAGTATACTGTGCCTCTATCTAACAGTGACACAGAAGTGATACCCGGGGTAAACCTATGATCTCCCATCCACTCATCAAGATTCCTCTTGAAGAGAGTCAATGAGGGACTCTGCCTAACCTGGACTGGGATTTTATTCCAGAGTGAAGGGAGCCTCTGGGTTATGAATCTGTCCCTCCAGCATGTCCTATTTATTTCAGTGCTGAGGTTCAAGTCTCGAGCGTAGCTCGATGGGATTTGGATTTTCTGAGGTGCAGCATGTCCATTAATTCCGGGTTGGACATGGCTTTATACGTCAGGCACAGATCTCCTCTGAACAGGCGGTATGCCACTGAGTAGAGCTGGAGTTTCTTTAACCGGGCAGCATATGGCATCTGTTTGAGCCCTTTGATCCTCTTGGTGAGGTACTTTTGGGGTCTTTCCAGTTGCTGCAGGTGTCTGGTAAGGTACATCCCAAAAGGGGCATTGTACTCAATTATGGGCCTGATGAGGGATGAGTAAAGAGGCACGATGACCTCCCTGATCTAGATGTGAATCCCTTCATGATTAGGTGGGCTATATAAAATGTTTTTCTAACCACTTTGGCCACGTGGTTGTCAAATGAGAGATTGCTATCAACTTGGGTCCCCAGGTCCCTAATTACTTCTTCTGTACTTAATGGATTTCCACCTATGTGGTAATTTGTGGGCACTTTGTTTTGCCAAAGGGATGACTATACACTTTTGGCATTTAGCTTGAGGCCATGGCTCTGGCACCAGTTGTCTGTTTCTATGAGGCCCTTTTGGAGGATGCTTGTGTCGGCTGGAGAGTCGATTATGGCACCCAGTTTGCAGTCATCTGCAAACTTGGTCAGCCACAGTCCTTCCGTGTTGGCCTGTACCTCCGAGAAATATATACCGAACAAGAGAGGTCCCAGGACTGAGCCTTGTGGGACACCACTTGTAACTGGTTTGGAGTCTGACATGGCTCCAGCAATTCTAACCATGTGGGTTCTGTCCTTGAGCCAGTTTGCAATCCATCTAGTGACATAGGGGTTTATATTTAAGCTGGTGAGCTTATCTATAATGCCCGAGTGGGGTATTGTATCGAAGGCTTTTGCGAGGTCCAGGTAGGCTGTGTGGACCACCTTCCCTCGCCAATGGCCTTGGTGACTGTTTCAAAGAAATCAACCAGGTTTAAGAGGCAGGATCTGCCCTTAACAAAGCTGAACTGGGTAGGATCCAGTGTTTGTAGGTCCCCAATATCTTTATTTATGAGGTCCATGATGATCCTTTCCATAGCTTTGCAGACCAAGCTAGTCAGGCTTATGGGGCGATAGTTTCCAGGATCCGTTGAGGCACCACCTTTATGGAGAGGGACCACTGTTGCTGTACGCCACTCTTTGGGCACATATCCTGTAGTAAGGCTGAGATTGAACAGTAGTTTTATGTTTGGGTTTAGCTCTTCTTTGAGTTCATGTAGGACGAGCCCGGGACACCATCTGGTCCCATTGATGCTGTGTTTTTGCTTTGGAGAGGGCGGCTCTTACCTGAGCATCTGAGATGTCAGGGGCAGCACTCTGCTGGGATAGATATTTGCCCTTTGGTGGGAGGGGCAGAAGTTTGCGCTGAACCTGTCAGCTAGGATGTTGGCAATGTCTGTGGGTTCGGTGTATTTTTTGTCATTCTGGACTAATTCTGAGCATATCTGGGAATTACCACCCAGGTTTCTAACATAACTAAAGAAAGCCTTGTGATTATCCTTTGTGTCCTGTGCAATTTTTCTCTCAAAGCTGGCCTTAGACAATTTTATGTGTGCCCGTAGTTTTTTGCTAATACTGATCAGTGATGCCTTCCCTTTTTGGGATTTTGCTTTATCATTTAGTAGCTTCCTCCTTCTATTGTATAGTTTGTTTATGGCTGGGGTCCACCAGACAGGACGTCTGCCTTTGGAGGATTGGGTCTTGGTTTTATTTGGGATCGCATGATCCATGCATTCCTGAAGGTGTTCATAGAATGCGTTTATAAAGGATTCTGCGGTCTGGGCTGTATTTACCACAGGCCCGGGGCTTTGAAGGATTCCACCTCAGTTTTGGGGGGTGCAAAATTTGCTTTAGAGAAGTTTTTCACTGTGGTTTCCTGGGCAGGGGTGGGGTCGGATGTGAATATCCAGTGAGATTAGTTTATGGTCTGATCTTACCAGTGAGGGATACACTTCTGGTCTGGAGCATAGAGTCCCCATGTTGGTGATGATCAGGTCCAGTATGTTTTCCCCTCTTGTGGGAGTGGTAACAAGTTGTTCCATAGCATTTGAGTTTATAAATTCTAGGAACCTTTGGGCTAGGGTGTTGGAGCTAGAGTAATGCTCCCAGTCTATGTTTGGGTAGTTGAAGTCGCCCAATATAATGGTGTTTGGTGAGACCTTCATATTTTCCAGTGTTCTCAGGAAGGCTGAGTGGGGTTCCTGGGTTTGGGAGGGTGGTCTGTAGCAGGCTATAAACTGGAAGGCAGTTTTACCCACTGTTAGTTGCACATGGATAGTCTCTGATGCTTCGTGCTTTGCCACCAACCTGGAGGTGTGGGTATCTTTGATGAATATCGATACTCCCCTCCTTTTGTGGTTCGGTCCAAGTTTTGGGGCCGAAAAGCATGGTATGAGGTATAACCTGGTAGTGCTGGGGTGCTCTCGGGAGCCCTGAACCAGGTTTCTGTTACTGCACAGATATCGATGTTCTCCATGCTAAGGAGAGTTTCGAGTGCGTGCATCTTGAGGTTTAGACTTCTGGCGTTGAGTAGCATTACTCTTAGTTTCTTATCCCTTGTGATACCTATGGAGGTGGGTTTGTCTTTTGAGCCTTGCCTAAAAAGGCACTATGGGGTAGCAAGAGCCTTTGCCAATATCCGAAGCCCAGGGGTGACAGGTGCAAGCCGTCCCTAGCGAAGCATCGTGGCTTGTCGAGCATATCATCCCAAGCTGACAGGCATTGGATCCCCTTTGAATGACACCAGTACTTAAGCCAATTGTTGAAATTGATCATCTTGTCTTCATATTGTGGCATCATTTTTGGTGAGGGTAAATGCTACTCAAGGTCAGGGTCATACCGGCCTGGGCTACATGCTCAGAGAGCTCCTTTATGTCTCTTTTCATGTAGTCCAGGGAGGTACGTCTCAGGTCATTCACACCAGCATGGACAATGACTGAGTCATATTTGTACTTGCCTTGGAGTGACCTGAGTGCTTGTGTTATGTGGCGGATCCTAGCACCCGACAGGCTGCTCACCGTGACCCTCTCCTTGTTCAGCCTGGTGAGCGGACGCCAGTGTGCCTGACGATAGAGTCACCTATTACAAGTGTATCAGGTGTGTTGTTTAGTCTTAAGGGCTGTGACTGTTTGGCACACTGGCTTTGTGAGATATGTGTTGCACGTGTTTTGTTTTGGGGTAGCGGCTGCTTGGGTGTCTGCTTTGGAGGTCTCTGCTGCTTCCGCAGATCTTTATTTAGAGCCTCCGAGTATGTTTTTGTGTGATTATGTGTTTGGTTTGCTGTCGTGGTAGGTCTATGTGAGACTGGAATTGTAGTGAGTATGGTTTCCTTCTCCTCCTGACTGGTTATGCCAGTACTGAGTTGAGAGAGCTTAGCCTCCAGTTTGGCTATATGGTTGCATCTCTCACATGTGTTGGAATTTGTTGGGAGGAGGAGAGGGTTGTCTGTGTACATGAGGCAGTTGTAACATTGCCTCAAGATTCCCAGATTCACCAGCTGGACCAGAGAGGAGATTGACAACTGACCTTTGGACATGCTAGAATAATATTGGGAATTCCTTAATAATTGAAAACTAGGGCCAGTGGGGAGTGAGGGTGTAGTGCTTTTAATTTTTAGTGCTGACTTATATAATTGCTTTAGTGAGCAAGTGCCAGGTAACTTAAGTGCAATGTGTTACAGGTAACTTAAATGCAAAAACGACAAACAGTAACTTACTTTCAAGTGAAACAAGGAAATAAGTACAGTAAGCAATGCAGATATCACTAGTGAGCCACAGAAGCACTGAGAAGCCGCGTATTAGGTGGAATTAGCGTTCCAGGGAAATAACAAGCAAACAAACAACAAGCATATAAACAAAGCTATATTCAGCAGGCCTGGATCTAGTCTATGCTACAGCAAACAAGGTGTACCAATTTCAGTAAGATACAGTTCAAATATTCAGGCACTATAAACCTTTAACCAGAAATTTCCAGCTCAGAAGGGCAGAGTCCAGCCTCTTCTCCCACAAGAGTGCAGACCACAAACCTTCTTAATGTAAAATAACTGGCCTGAAGCCCAAGTGCCTAAACCGGAACTAATACACTTTAATTATGACAGATTTATATTTATTACATCATAAGTCATCTTTGCAGTAATTTTGCTTTCTAATTTGAATTGCTTGCAACAGCAAAACAAATTAAATAATCATCATCTGACACCAAAATCTTTGTATATAACTAAATTATTGATCTTGAAATAAAGCAATAAAAGCTTTTCTAATGATTGATTTATTCATACTTTTTAGCTATAGTAAGAGGCCTAAAATAATAATCCAAGTAATGGCATATTAAGTAATACATATGTACTTTATACTGAAAAAATATGTTTTCTTGAGCAACTGACATCGGAAAGAAATACAAGAAAAATAAGCATTTCATAGTGGGCTTCTTAATATATGAAAGATCAGTTAGGGAATCTCAATTCATAGATTACTTTAATTGTAAGCCATGTCTATTTTTTGATGTATCTCATATCATAAAAGGATAGCTTTCTAGTCACCCCCCCCCCCAATTTATTGACATAGTTATGAAAACTTCCTTATGAAAGCATGGCTAAGACAGCTGAATACTTTCCAAACAGATCATAGACCGAACCAGTTAATATTTACTGTTTACCATTAGCTTGAAACAATAGCAAGATGACCTATAGACATCTTATATACTTATGTAAATTGATATTGTGAATTTTGGTTTAGTATATTAATACACTTTCTGATTTTTAAGAAAGATTATTGTAGCTGAATACTTTGATTGAACTATTCGTCTCAAATCTTATCCCCCCTCTCCCCATCTATCCTACACAGAACACCTAAAACCACTCTTGCCAGCTATCACATAAGACCAAGTCCTAAAAGCACTACCAAGAGTAAAACATACTGCATTGATGGGTCCTGACAATATCCTTGGATGTATATTGAACAGCATGATGTAAGATTTAGCCACAGTCCCGACAACATTGTTCAACCTTAGCCTCCATATGGGTTTATTATCAAGTGAATGGAGAATAGAAAGTTATTCCCTGTATAAGGGGGCCCTTCCACAACCCCAGGCAACTATAGGCCTATAAATATGACCAGCCTTGCATGCAAATCCATGGAAAAAAACATCATAGAATTAAGAATGATATAAGGAGCATTCAGACATTAGACCCATCTCAGCTTGCATTCATCAAAGGCAGGTCATATTTAGCCTGGTAGACTTGCTTCAAAAAATCACCAAAGCAATGTGCAAAGGTAAACAGTACATACCACTTACCTTGACCTTTCCAAGGCTTTTGACATTATCCCCTACTAAGGCATAGTAGAACAGCTTAACAAGCTAGGAATAAACTCATATACCACTTCATGGATTGCCAGCTGGCTCACAGATAGAATGCAGATGATGAAAATAGGTGATGTTACCTACAAGCTAGTTGCAGTTATCAAATCTTCGAAAGACCTAGTCATCCCGAGGAAAATTTGTTCCAAACAAATAACTGTTGTCAGAATCATGGTTTAAAGCTCAATGCAAAAAAAAAAATCATTATCATCTCTTTTGGGAAGTCAACAAGCCTGGGGAACTACCACATTGAAAATATGCACCTAAAAATTGACCCAGTTGTTTAGGATTTTGGAACTAACGTAGACTGTGACCTATCTTTTAACCAATATGTGTCCACTGTGGTGAGGAAAGCATTTTATATTGCACACCCTATTAAGAAAGGAATTACTTGTAGGTCCAAGGATGCCATTGTTCCCCTTACTCAGCCCTCATAAAGTCTTTATCTGTCCAGATGCATACAACAGCTGGAATACCTGCAGAGATACTTTGCAAGAAGGATACTAGGCTTAAACAGTTTACACTACATGGGTTGCCTCAAAGCCTTGTCACTTCACTTAGTCACTTACAGGCTGCTAAGAAGTGACCTATGGGTGGCATACAAAGCATCCTCGTATGCAATACTGGTAGAACTACAACAGATCAGCAAGTTAAAAGGCATCAGAAATAGTCTAGGGGTATAAACATTTTCTGCAATATCAAAAGAATGGTCTGGATTGACTGGTATATTTCACAGAAGATCCCATTGCTCTGGAACAGACTCACCATTCATGTAAAACAAAGCTCATCACAATTCAAATTCAAGTGCAACTCGGATCTATGGATGGGTAACAGGAAGTTTATCCCAGAACTTCCTGCTGCAATGCTAATGCACAGGAGGCAATTCCTAGAGGTTTTTAACCCAAAATACCTATTGTATGACCACAGTTATAAATCACCAGAGGTAATATAAATATAGTCCATGAAGGGGTAAGATTACTCTAAGCACCAAATGGGATATGTAATTCCAAGCAACAAATGGGGAGTTTGGCTAGGCTTAACATTCCCTACAAGAGCAGTTGGTGCAGAATGGACCTATGAACCAATGACCTGTTTGATTCAATTACATTCTCAAGAAGCTGTTGCTTTCTGTTTTATTTGTGTCTAATCTTATACCTTTTTAAGGACACTGTAGATCAGAGTGTGTGATGTACCTTTAAGAAGCATTCCACTCAGTGGGCATGTGCATACAAGTACTGAGCATATGCAAGCAAGAGTGCCATTTTGAGCGAGCAGCCAGAGTGAGAGCGTGCATATATGTAGTCTGTCAGTTAGATAATTAATGTTCCTGCCATCCAACCATATGTGTTTGAATACAATAAACTACTTAAATGAACACCCAAGCCTCAGCATCTTCTTAATGTACACAAGACAAGTGACATGGAGTCAGAATGGGATCCAGAGTCACAGCCATGAGGCAATCAGTTAGAAGTGGAGAAAAATATAGGAGTAGATCATCACAACTTCTCAAATAACTTGCAAAACAGATCAGAAACAAATTCCATGTACTAAAACTCACTTAAATGATTTATTTCACTACAAATATAAAACTAAGCACTCAGAATGCTCACAATGAATTTCTTATTAAACAAAATGTCTGAAGCTGTGACATATTGATAAAATATTCAAAATAATTATGAAAATGTATGAAACAATATCTGAATGTACAAAAAAGGGAAAACAACCGCATGTTTTCACTATGTACTACTTTTTCATATTAACTAAAGCTATTCAAAGTATCTGAAGTGTGCAAAGTGTTTGCAAGTGTACACGGTATTAAAATGCCATTATTTCACAAAGTAAAGTTATTTTAAAGAATATTTCACAGAGTACAGTCTTTCAAAGAGCTTATTGTGAATTTGACTATTATTACAAGTACCTGATGTGTGTGCACATTTGTACATAATTAGAAGGGCCAAGATTGTATTGTGTTTTACTATATTCTTTGGGCATGGCAGAAGGATTTCGCAGACCCATGCCACTTGTGTTTGATAACAATATTGCAGAAAATTGTAGAGTGTTTGAGCAGGAATATGATATTTTCATACAGGCTGATTTTTCTGACAAAGATGCCCACACAAAAGCATTCACTCTGCTTAATTCATCTGGTTCAGAGGCCATTGAAAAAGAGTGTTCATTTATGTATGCACCTGCTGTGTTTGCAGGGGAGGGGAAGACCATCATATTGTGGTACCGGCTGAAACACGGTAAGACCCTAAGTGCTTAAAATGTAAATTTAGAAAACTGTGTAACCCCCAAATGAATATTACAATGGAAAGGCACTTATTTTACACAATGGATCAAAAGCCTGGTGAAACCTTTGCAACATATATGACTGACTTGAGAAATAAGGCTAAAATGTGCAGATTTGGTTATTTGAGAAATGAGTTGATAAAGGACAGGCTTGTGTATGGTACTAACAGTGACACAGTGAGAAAGATTTTGCTTTGCGATAGTGATTTAACTTTAAATAAGGCCATTGAGATTTGTCGGATATACCAGCTTACAGAAAGGCACATGAGAATGCTTACAAATGAGAAGCCAGCCCTTCCAGTACCTTGCGGCTTATGTAGATACTATGCAGCATGAGGTTAAAAGATACAGGCTCAAGGTGTGGCAACTTCAGTAAAACCCAGAGCTACTTCAATAAGGTCTAAGGTGCATGCACCAAAGCACAGGGGTGACTCAGCAAAACCCATAGCAAACCTCATAGTCACCTGTCATAATTGTGGTGGTAATCATGAATCCAAACGAGAAAAGTGGTTAGCTTTTGGCCTGCAGTGCCATTCTTGCAATAATTAGAATCATTTAAAAAGATTTTGTAAATCAAATAAGGCACATTCTTTTATTAAAAGAGGGCCTTCCAAGAGGCATGTTGATCAACTAAAAAACTGACACTGCTTTTTATGTTGATGGTGTGTCTGTGCTTGGTGATACAGTCAATGCAGTAGATTTGTGGGTAAAGAACAAAATCTTTTGTATTGTTTGGATTAATGGGAGTCCCAGAGAGCTCAAAGTAGATACTGGCTCAGAGTGCAATGCTACATCAGGAGAAAGGTTTGCTAGAGTATAAGCTGCAGAACAACTTGATTTGTTAAAGTGTGCAAAGCTTGTTGTTTATGGTGGTGAAGAGATTCAAACCAAAGGCTCAGTAGTGCTTTCATATTACTCTGCTGGGAACAACTATGTCTTGCAATTTTACATAGTCAAGAGATACATACAGTCATCATTAGGCCTCAGAGGCAGTTGAAATGGGACTGCTTTCACTTAACAAAGAAGTGCACCATATAAGTCTGGATGACAACAGCTCAAATTTTGCCCAAACTGTTTTTTTCTGAGTATGCTGATATTTTTGCAGACAAACTAGGCAAACTACCAGTTGTGTACTCTATGAAGTTAGATGCAGAGGTCAGCCCAGTTATCAAACTAGCACAGAAAGTTCCAGTAGCTATGCAGAACAAAGTCAAAGTTGAGCTAGTCAAAATGGTGCAGATAGGAGTAATTGTTCCAGTAGAAAAACCTACTGAATGGGTATCCTCCATGGTAGTAACTCATAAGAAAAGCTCAGATGATATCAGAATATGCATTGGTCCAAGAGATCTGAACAAAGTATGAAAACAGCCTCATCATCCAATGAGCACAGTCAAAGAGGTTGCTGCTCTCATGCCAAATGTCATTGTTTTTTTCTTTCTTGGATGCAAAGAGCTAATTTTGACAAATTTTGCCTGACCAAAAATCTTCATTGCTAAACACTTTCATTACTCCTTTTGGCAGGTACAAATTTCTGAGAATGTCATTTGGGATACATTCTGCCAGTGAAGTGTTTCAGCATGAGATGGAACAAATTTTTCTGTCTATCTATGTGCTATTATAGTAGATTATATTCCAGGAGGAGGCAATGGTGAAGTTGAACATGATAGAAACATCAAGAAAGTTCTGGAAAGAGCACATGAAGCGAATCTTAAGCTGAATCCTCAGAAGCACAAATTCATGCTACGAGAAGTTACTTATGTTGGTCATTTGTTTACCATTTCAGGCTTAAGAACAGATTTTTCCAAGCAAACAGCAATTCTCAAGATGCAAGCACCAGACAATGTTCAAACCCTCCAATGCTTTCTTGGCATGGTCAAATATCTGGGAAAGTTCATTCCAGATTTAAGCCAACTTTCAGCACTGCTAAGAGAGCTGACATGCAAAGATGTAATTTGGTCATGGTCAGAACAGCACCAAAGTGTATTTGATGTTCTGAAACAGAAAATTGCTAGTCTACCAACTCTCAACTACTATGATGTTCACAAACCAGTTACTCTTTCCTGTGATGCTTCTAGGTTTGGTCTAGGAGGTGTCACTCTGCAAGAGGATAGACCAATAGCCTATGCTTTGAGAAGTCTTACCCAAACTGAGATGCAATATGCCCAGAGTGAGAAAGAGCTTTTGGCAACTGTGTTTGCATGTTCAAAGTTTCATGATAATATTTATGGTTGACTTATCCAGATCAAAACTGATCATCAATCTTTAGTTGCTATTTTGAGAAAGCCTATACATACAGCTCCTGCCAAATTGTAATGCATGATGCTCAAATTGCAGAAGTACAATTTTAATCCTGTCTACAGAAAATACAAACTTCTTTATCTTGCTGTTACTTTATCGAGACCACACAGAAAAAAAACACAGAACAGCATAACAATGAGCATCTTGGTTTTGAGATAATGAAAGTTAAAAAAAAATCTTCCACATGTCTTGATAAGTTCAGAACTCACACAGCTTCAAATCCAGCTCTCCAGAAGCTAAGCCTCTTTATCAGTCAAGGATGGCCTTCTAAGCAAGCTTGTTTACCAATAAAAATGTAGCAGTATTTTCCATACAGAGATGAGGTTTTGTCTGGCAATGGTATCAACATGAAAGGCTCTAAAGTGATTTTTTCCAAAATCCTTGCAACAAGAGTACATTATGATTTTGCATTGTGGCCACCCAGGAATTGATTCTACCAAAGGAAGTGTGAGAGAACTAGTATTTTGGCCTTCAATGTCAAGAGATAATCAAGAAAGTACTTTCATCTTGTTCAGTTTGTAATACTACAAAGTGGCATCAACAAAAAAAAACACTTCAGTTAACCCAGATTCCTGAACTGCGTTGGTCAACAGTAGCCAGAGATATCTTTGAGTGGAATGGTCACCATTACTTAGTGTTAGTAGACTCTTATTCAAATTAGTTTGAGATTGATCTACTTCCCAACCTAAATTCCAGTAGTGCCATTACTATGTTGAAGAGACATTTTTCTGCCCATGGTAGTCCACATTTATTTCTGACAATGGTGCACAGTTTACAAGTCAGCAGTTCAAGAAATTTGCAGAAGCGTGGGACTTTGTTCACATTAGGAGTAGCCCTGAATATCATCAGTCAAACAGCTTGGCTGAATGTACAGTTCAAAGTGCAAAACGGCTGTTAGAGAAATCCATACATGACAATTCCGATGTTTTTCTTAACTTATTAAATCTCAGAAACATTCCTTGTGATACTCATCTTGGTTCACCTGCCTGAGGCAAACCAGAACCACATTACCAATCAGCATAATTCATTGGTTTCATGTGCTAAGAACAACAAAGCAGTAAATGCCCAACTGTTGAAGAAGCATTTGTCCCAGAAATGATGAAACCAGCAAACTGCTCAGTTCATTGAAAAAAGGGGAGATGGTGAGAATGCAGACATCAAAAGATTTTGATTGCATCGGATTTGTGAAAAGTTTGTATCAAGAGCCGAGATCGTACATTGTGGAATCACAAGGAATGGAATTCAGATGAAATCGGAAGCATTTGTTACAAATGTCTGAACAAGTGTTACAGCAGCTTGCTTGTGACAAAGACTCTAATTCTCAGAGTGACTTGTCCAATGTTCCTGTTTCAGAGGACATTCCATCAGCAATCCCCATTCCTGAAAAAAATCCCTGAGAGTCCCCAAGCATAGCATTCCCCAGTGACTGCCCCTGTTGCTAAACCCAGTCGTAACTATTATGTTACAAGATCAGGTCACATCTCAAAACCTAGTTCCAGATACACATAAACCTAGACATAACTGCTGTTTTCTTTATTAGTGTCTGTATAATAGCATGCCTATTGAAATGTCATTACTTATATGAGACAACTCAGTAAAGAGGGAGGATGTAGATCAGAGTGTATGATGTACCTTTAAGAAGCATTGCAGTCAGTGGGCATGTGCATATAAGTACTGAGCACGTACAAGCAAGAGTGCCATTCTGAGTAAGCAGCCAGAGTGAGAGCATGCATGTATGTAGTCAGTTAGTTCATTTAAGTTCAATGTTCCTGCCATCCATCCTGATGTGTTTGTATACAATAAACTACTTAAATGAGCACCCAAGCCTCAGCGTCTTCTTAATGTACACAAGATGAGCGACAGGCATTAAGGCAAAAAAGTGTTTTATTTGTGTGCTCTCTCCTGTCTTTATACATATGTGGGAACATGCACTTTACTATTTTTATTTGAAATGTGAACAAAGGTGAAGCAGGCAGACAGGCTCCACACAAATACTTAATACAGTAAGCACTTTCATCCAAAAATGCAAAGGACTTCATCAGAATAACTGCTAAATCTAAAATCACAGTATAAATACCCACTTCAGTTAACAAAATCCCCTCCTCTGAATTAACATTTCCAAGGCAACTGAAATAATCACATGACATGATTCTCATAAAGGTTACATATAAAAAGCAAGCAGTATATATAAAAACACTACTTGTTATACACAATAAAATTACATATGCAAATATGCTGTAAACTAACCTCAATAATATAATATATACAGTAACACATACAGAACAAAGCAACCCTACACCTATAAATAATAAGCTCCCTTTAACCGCAATACACTAGGGACATTGCATAATTCAGACCAGGCATAACTGTGGCATTAGTTTTTAATTGCCACTTCAGTTCTAAAAATTCTAAAAAAATCATCACTAGGGCCATCCCTCAACCCCAAATCCACTTGGTCTATAACCACAAATCTGAATTCATGTGAAGGGTTGGAATCCACATGCTTAAATAAAGCATTTTTATCATTTTTTCTTCCTGATATCATAAATATGCTGGTAAATTCTCTTTCTAAGGCTCAATTTAGTTTTTCCAATGTAGAATGCACTGCAGGATTTACACAGGGCCAAGTAAACAACCCCTTTACTACCACACTGGAATTTACCATGTACTTTAATATTACCAATCCCTTCCACACAGGGCCAGTGCTAGCATTTTGAGGACCCCCAGCAAGGTTCAAGCTGGGGGCCCTACTCAAGAGAATATCAAGAGTGACCACATTGCCATTGCACCCTCTTCCCTGTCAAGTTCATCCAGCATCATTTAACCATTAGTGTCACTACATTCAGATCATTAAGAATTGATGTGCCAAGCCACAGACTGGCATTTAGTACCAAGGTTACATTACGATAAACTCCTCTACTACAGTATGGTAGCTACTCACAGGTACACACACTGACTTGAACTTAATACCAATGTTGCATTAAGACAAGCCCCTGTATCACAGCAAGGTAGCAACATAGGTACACACACTGACTGGCACTTAGTACCAATGTTGAATTCAGACAAACACCTGTACCACAGCAAGGTAGCAACTCACAGGTGCACAAACTGACTGGCATTTAGTACCAATGTGACATTATGAAACCCCTATACCACAGCAATGTTGCCACTCAGCTGCCCACACACACCAAATGGCATTTAGTGCCAATGTTATATTATGGTCAAATCCCTGTACCACAGCAAGGTAGCCACTCACAGATGCAGACACTGACTGTGTACTCAACTGCCCAGATTTTCAAAGAATGTCCAGATGTGACTCTTGTTTGGTCTGTTCCTCAATTTGGAGTTTTCTGGATTTTTGTGGCAAATCATTGATGACTGAATTCGTTGAATGACAGGCATTTCAGTTTAACTTCATATACCCTTCAGGACATGCATGGTAAGACATTTTATTATAACATTTTCAGTTTATAAGAGCAATATTTAAAATTTGCCCAGATCTTTGGGGCTGGAACCCCATTATCTGTGGCTTTGTCCAGATTTTGTGCCATGAGATCGAGAACTACAGCTGGCATTTAGTAGCAATGTTGTTACATTATGACAAGCCTCTGTACCGCATCAAGGTAGCCAGTCCCACAGAGGTACACAAAGACACAGACACCGACACAGACTCCCACAAAGACAGACTGAAGTACACAGAAACCGACACAGACTCCCACAAAGACAGACTGACGCACACAGACACTGACAAAGACAGACTGACGCACACAGACACCGACACAGACTGACCCACACACAAATTGACCCACACAAACTGACACAGACCCACACAGACTGAGACAAAGACAGACTCCCACACAGAGACTCCTACACAGACACACACAAAGACACAGACTCCCTCACATAGGACAGAAGCACACTAAAACAGACACTTGCACACAGGACAGACACCCACATATGATAAAGACTGCACTACAGCAAGACTGAACATTAACTCCCACACAGACACAGGACAGAGGCACCCACCCCCAAAAGTACAGAGACAAGACCAGGACAAATTTACTAGAAGACTGAACATAAACCCACACAAGATTAAGTCAGCATTACCACAAACAGAACAGACACCACTCTCAAACACAAGACAATGACAGCAATATAGCAAGACTTAAGCAGCATTAGATAAACTGACATCACTCAAGGCAATTACTGACATGCAGAACAGTCACACTGCAGATGTACACAACACAGCTATGCAACACAGAAAAGTCTACAGACAACATACAAGGGAAAGCCATGGGGATTACAGAGCCTGAGGCAGACTCAAACCCAAACAAACCTAAAAGAAAGCCATGGGGATTACGGAGCCGGAGGAAGACAGACTCAAACCCAAATAAACACACAAAAGTGACATGGGGATTACTGAGTCTGTGGCAGACTCAAACCCATGCACAAGAGAGTAATGGGGATTAGTAAGTCTAAGACAGGCAGACTCAAACCCAGAGAGAAAAAGGTGAAGACCAGAGTGTCATTCATCTTCCATGTGCATTTACCTCTTCAGCTTCTGACTGCTGCCACTTGTCTGTTCTTCCTGAGCTTCTGTCGTAGCCCCCTGATGAGTCCTGCTGCTCCCAACTGTCCTACCATCCTGACGAGTCCTGCCACTACCCTGCCACTCCACATGAGTCCTGCCGCTCCCGACGAGTCCTGCCACTCCCGACGAGTCCTGCTGCTCCTAGCTGCCTTTGCCTAACATCCTGTTAGTTCCATCCTCATGGTCCTACCTGTTGGAGGTACGCAAACAAAAAGTGAATACACAGTATACAAGCCACACTAAGGTACTACCTGAAATTACTGCCTGACAGCATTATAAAAGATTACTGGAAAGGAAATATGAGCACATACCTAACCTACAGTTTTAGTGGGATGTTACAAATTTTCTTCCGGACAAAGTCTTCAATGAGGCTGCCATGTGATACACTTTGTCCCACTTCATGCTCAGTTGAGAGCACAGCTAAGCCTGAAAGTCTCTCCTGACTCATTGACGAATGCAGTTATGTCTTTATGAGCTTCAACTTAGAAAAGTTGCATTCTGCAGTAGCCACTGTAATGGATGCAGTCAAATAAATGTGCAGTGAAACATAAGTATTTATATATATGTCTTGCAAGTGGTTGCAAATAAGGAAATTTAACACAGTCAGTGGTGATGATTCATTATCAATCATTTGAGAAAGGCTTTTAAGTTCATGTCCAAGGTCAGAGTCATCAATATCACAGTGGCCACTTATCCTGTCAGTCAATTGTTCTTTCAGAGCCTTGCAGTGTTGCAGCAGTGTATCTTCTGCAACATCATTCAAGGCTTTAATAATTGATAAAAATCCAAAGGCCTTATCAAACTCAGAAAGCTGCTGAAACCGGTCAGTAAATGATTGGATTGTTGTGTCCAGCAGCACATTGAAGAACTCTACACGTAATTTTACTGCTGGATCCTGTACACTCTCATCTTCTCCTTCATAGTCAAAGAACCATTTTACTTTCCTCTGTTTTTTTTCTTGAAATGTGGTGCCAACATCCAGTTCTTCCGCTATTTTGGAAGCTTCGCCCATGGCATGTTGAAATCCCATTTCTCTGTAATTCTTTAGCAGGTCCTTAGTGGATGCCAGCACTTTGACACATGTCGAAATATCAACAGATGGACTCTGCAGAACTTTGCTTGCACGATTTACCTCTGTCAGCACATCATACCAAACCACTGAACATACAATGAACTAGTAGGACATAAGTTCTGAGCACAGTCCTCTTGCTTGTTGATATGTTGCAGCATCATTTGTACGTTCTGCTTGCCCTATTTCCTGTAATGCCTCAATGACTCCCTTCAACTGAAATCTTACTGCCTTGACAGAGTCTATCCTGCATTCCCAGCGAGTCTCCGACAGTGGCTTCACAGTGACATTTGTGTGCTGTTTTAAGATCTGCCATCGGCTTGTTGATGCTGAATATAGTACATAAATGTTCTGCAGACATCCAAAGAATAACACTGCCTGTAGTGATGAATGTGCTCCATCACTAACTATAAGATTTAAATTATGGCAGGCACACAGCACATAAAAAGCCCTTCATGTTGCTGCCATTGTCGTATCCTTGTCCTTGACAGTCATTAATGTCCAGTTGATGATTTTGAAGAGTCTGAAGAAAAGCTTCTGTAAGTCCTCCCCCAGTTGTGTCATTCACAGGCACAAATCCCAGAAAATGTTCCTCAACCGTGGCTGCAGTCTGTGAAATATCCGCATACCGAACTACAACAGTCATTTGTTCTTGATTGCTGATGTCTGGCGTGTAATCAAGAATCATAGAAAAGTACCTAGCATCCTTCACCTTCCCTACAATGATCCTTAAAATAGCATATGCAATCAGATGGATAACTTCATTCTGTATGTCCTTCCCAAGATAGTGATCCATTACCTCTTTATTCCGAATACGATGCAAATGTTCAGCCATGACAGAGTCAAACTGCTACAAAAGTTGCACTTGACCTAAAAAGTTGCTATTGCCATAGGTGTTCAGGACATCAGGCATACCACAGAATGCCATGTTCCATTCTGCCAAGTGCTGGACAACAGTAATAATGTGTTCTAACACACCATGTCAGTGAGTTATCTCCTTTTCAACCACTGCTTGTCTCTTATCATCCATTGTCTGCCTACTCTTTATTCTATTGTCCAGTTCCTTCCGCTCTGTAAAGCTTTGGACATCTCTCTCCATGCTTTGTAACCACATGACCTGAGAAGATGGTTAGATTGTCCAAACAATTTGCAAGCAAAGCAAACAGTGCGTCCTTTGAGACCGAATATGTCAGCCAAGTGCGTTTTGGTCTCTCAACCATTAGGCAGCACATGGAAATAGTTCTCAGATGTAAATCTTCTTTTCTGGTCATTGACTGGGAACTGTGGTAACACCACTTGCACAGGTCCATGCTGAATGGCAGCTACCTTAAACTCATCCCTAATCAAGTCTGGCCAAGTCCCTAGATCCTCCAAAGATGTATCTGACACTCCCTGCAAGTCATAGGCCACATCTGTCACTACAGAAGTATGGGCTCCTTCTCTATCAAAGTCTGGTGATCCAGGCAACACCTCAGGTGAATCTGCATTTGCTGCCGTGCTTTCACCCATGGTAATGGCTGAAGGTCCACAGGAGGTAGCCTGTAGTGTAGCCACAAGAGAATGGTCACTTTCTAGTGAAAGGATGCTGGCCTCACAGTGGTTAGACTGTAATGCAGAACCATTGTGTTGCCCTGAAGGCAGACTATTTCCTGAATCTCCCCTCTCCGATGAGTCACAGAAAAATTTCATAATGGAACCTTGTCTCTTTGCATCCTCATTCCTCTGCTGCTGAAGCTTTCTTTTTGCTGCTCCTGACAAATATGTACGCTTCATCTCTAACTGGGAATGGAAGTAAAACAGAATTACTACACATGCAGACAGAGTCCTTTTGTCATACTGTTATTAAAAATGCTTAATGACTTGCAGTGACATCAGTCACTATTGCACTGCAGGCAGAAAGACTGAAGAATGACTAACCCGTAGGCACAAGCAAGTATTGAGAGGCCCAGGTAACAGTTTCATGTTAAATATCTAACACTAGAGGTGAACTTCAGCTTTTTCTACACAATTCTTCCCCTGTCATCCCCCTAAACATGTGAAGAGGCCACAAATGATGCAAAAGATTGATATTACAAGCCCTCAGACTAAAGTCTGAAAGAACTAATGACTAGGAGAGGCACAAGTTTGAAGGGGAACACACCAAACTGCGGCAAGACAAATGTTACGGTACAATACAGACTACACATGTCCACTACCTCTCAATCTCTTAGCAAACTTGAACAAACCAAAATCATTGGTTGAACAAAGGAGTGAAATCATGGATTTGCTAGAAAACCTCATTTGTGAGGGATGTAGAAGTGGCACACAGATTGGGAGATGGACATTCCCACAACCCCTCTTAGCACAGAATCCATGTACAAAAGCATAAATCCAGGGAATGTACCATGCATTATGTGGAGGGTATGAAACAAGAAGTCCATTTCTGTTATAGCCTCAGCCCTCCGCATTGTGCTATGCAATCATTTTGAGAGAGAACAGGCCAAAAACCAAAAACATCTGGACACAATTCTCACAGGCCCCATCAACCTCCTAAACTGTAAACATAATTCAGACAGCCAAAAAACTTGGGATAGCAGAGCAGTGTTTGCAGTAGTATGCATTAAAGACATCAGTACATTCTGTGGAATTCTTACCCCTCCCCTCGTCTCGGCACAATTTTGGATGAAGTGAAAACAAAATTAACAATGTGCTTATGCAGTCCATGACCCCCCCCAATTACAAAAAAAAAAACTCCAAGCAAACAATGGACACTGCAACATTCTCACAGGCCCTAACTATGCTCCCAAACTTTCAATACAATAGCTATGGACCACGAAAACATTTAAGTCATTGTAACAAGGCATATCAAGGACAGTTAAACAGTACTATAAACAGATAGCAGAACATTGTTTGCATTAGCAGGCATTAAGATATCAGTACATTCTGTGGAATTCTTAACCCTCCCCCCCCCCCAAGTCTAGGCAGAATTCTGGATGAAGTGAAAATAAAAAGGTGTAGCATAAACAATTTGCTTACAGTCCGTGACCCACTATTAAAAATATTCCAAGCAAACAATGGACACTGCAACATTCTCACAGGCCCTAACCACACTTCAAACCTTTCAACACAATAAGTACGGATAACGAAAAAAGTTAAGCCATTGCATCAGTAGTACATTGTTGGTAAACACAATAGTAGCATAACAGGGTTTGCATTAGTATACATTCAAACATCTACACCTTCTGCAACACTCACAGCTGCTAGCTACCCTCCTGACATTAGGCATGGTAAACAATGTACAAGTCCTCTCAACTTCCAAAGAGCATAATTCAAACAGCCAATAATAACTGCAGAACAAGGGGTAACATCAGGGATAGTTAAACAGTACTATAAACCTAGGCAGCCAAACAGTGTTTACATTAGCATGTATTAAGATATCAGGCCCCATCAACCTCCAAATAGCATAATTCAAACACCCAAAAAACTGCAGAACAAGCTGTAACATCAGGGATATTTAAACAGTACTATAAACCTAGACATCAGAAAAGTGTTTGCATTAGGATGCATTAAGGTATCAGTACATTCTTTGGAATTCTCACCCCCCCCAGCCGATGCACAATAATCCTGGATAAAGTGAAAACCAAAAACATAAGCATAGCATTAACAATGTGCTTATACAGTGCGTGGCCCCACATTAAAAAACTTCAGGCAAACATTGAACACCAACATTCTCACAGCCGCTAACTACTCTCCAACATTAGGGTTTTTAAACAATGTACATGCCCCATCAACCTCCAAATTACATAATTCAAACTGCCAAAAATAACTGCAGAACAAGCTGTAACACTAGGGATATTTAAACAGTATTATAACCCTCAACAGCAGAACAGTGTTTGCATTAGCATGCATTAAGATATCAGTACATTCTGCGGAATTATCATCCCCCCCCAGCCGATGCACAATAATCCTGGATAAAGTGAAAACCAAAAACATAGGTGTAGCATTAACAATGTCCTTATACAGTACGTGACCCCCATTAAAAAAGCTCCACACAAACATTGAACACTGCAACATTCTCACAGGCCCTAACCACACTCCCAAACTTTCAACACATTAACTACGGACAAGTTGCAATCATTGCATCAGTGAGTAGAACATTGCAGTTATATGCAATAGCGGTGTAACAGGGTTTGCATTAGTATACATTCAAAACATCTATGCCTTCAGCAGCAACATTCTCACAGCTGCAAACTACCCTCCCAACATTAGGCATTTTAAGCAACGTGCAGGCCCCATCAACCTCCTAACCTCTCAGCACAATTCAAACAGCCAAAAAAAACTGCAAAACAAGGTGTAACATCAGGGATAGTGTAAAACAGTACTATAAACCTAGATATTGGAACAGCGTTTGACAAACTTGTAAAAAAACGCAAAACCTACTGCAAATTCAGTTGACAATCTACCAACAGTTTAAAAAATAGCAGCTGAAGCCAGTTCTTATCCTGAATACTTAAAAGATCCATTACTGAGCAGTATACATCCCAACCATCTGTAAAATATACATTATACCCTTGCACAAAGGTGGAAACTTGACAGAACTTAAATTATAGGCCAAGAGTAATTCTTCCCCCAATACCTGAACTCCTATAGGAATGCATTCATTCCCAGCCAATAATTTACTTGCCAAATCCCAACACAGCTTCAGGCCTCATGCTGCAACTGCCCTCCTCAGTTATACCAACATCATCAATTTACAAATGATGGTATCTGGCTTTCTCAATTTGTTAAAGGCCTTTGTCAAAGTCTCTCAACAAACTACTAACTACTCTCGCCAACCTTAATCGGATCCCCCTAGCCCTCCACTGGCTCTAAAGCTACCTAACAGGTCATAAACAGCCATAAAATATTTCCAGTATCTACCCCCCTCTACTTCCACTCACATTAGGAGTCTCACAAGGCTACATCCTTGATCCACTTCAATTTAGTGGATTATCGACCTCAATACCACCACACCCCTAGCACTCACAACCCAATATGCTGACATCAGTACACTTGTGTTACATCTACCATGCAACAGATCATGTCCCAACCCAGGCTGAAATAAGCTAATCTTCACAACTTACCCCATACACCTAAGACTATTAACTTGGACAGCAGCATCTCACAAGACTGCCCACCTATCCCTGCTCTAGCCAACTACAATATTCTTCTCTGTCCCATTATTTATTTCCCCTCCTTTTCGTCACCCCTATCCCATTCTCTTTACCTTTTACATAAACAGAATAGATACTGCCAAAACAAAATCCTCTTGCCCCAAATAACTAACTTACACACTCTCCTAACCAATGGGTAATCAAAATTAAGTGTATATTACATTTCACATTCCCTTATATTATCCCTCGTATAAACAGATAAACCAAACCTATTTTACATATTTCTAGCATGTGTACTAAAAAGCATTTCTCCCTGGGCCTCCACTGAAAATGAGTTCTATCCCAGTCAGACTATCCAGTAAACAAATGTAAAATAAGTAAAGTAAAACTGGTATAACCACAGCCCCTCACCCCCATCCTCTTAGCACAAGAACTCTACATAAAAACAAATTAAAACTGATAAAACCAGTCCCCACCTCCCTAATCCTCATAGCACAAGAACACCACATAAGTTAAAAACTGGTAAAACCACAGCCCCTCACCCCCATCCTCTTACCACCAGAGCACGAACATAAAATAAAATTGGTACAACCACAACCTGACCCCCCACCCTCTTAGCACAAAAACTCTACACAAAACCAATATAAAACTGGTACAACCACAACCCTCCCATCCTCTTAGCACAAAAACTCTACACAAAACCAAAATAAAACTGGTACAACCACAACCCTCCCATCCTCTTAGCACAAAAACTCTACACAAAACCAAAATAAAACTAGTACAACCACAGCCCTCCCATCCTCATAGCTCAAAAACTCTACACAAAACCAAAATAAAACTAGTACAACCACAGCCCCAAAATAAAACTGGTACAACTACAGCCCTCACCCCCAAACTTCTTAGCACAAAAACTCTGCACAAAACCAAAATAGAACTAGTGCAACCACAGCCCTCATCCCCCCAAACCTCTTAGCACAAGAAATATGCACAAACAAAAATCAACCCCACAAAAAAGAAAGTTAAAACTAAACCCAAAAACTTACCTTTTTTGCTTTCCACAGAAGGCTGCTTCCAATACTCTGCTCCCTCTTCACGACTGAAGGCTCACCTGCTCTGCTTGCCTTCCTCAGACCACTCAGTCCCTTAGAAGTTGCCCTTAAAAGGACAGTTTGTCAGACCTTTTGAGAAGTTGCCCTTAAAAGGACAGTTTAAAAAGAGTAGAATCCAAAGACCACGACTGCTGCAAAGGCTTGATCCACCGCTGATCTGTTCCTGATGTAGTCCGTTCTCATGCTGGTCCAAACCCTGCTCGATCTCTGCACTCTGCTGCTGCTAAGGAACACTCCTGTGTTTAAAAGCAAGAGAAGTGATCCTTATTAGCTGCAGGTGCCTTTTAAAAGGCAGTTTGTGCAGGAAATGATTTGCAAGGACCAATCAGGTCCTTGCTTCATCACTTCCTACATAAAAAAAAAAAAAAAAAAAAAAAAAACAAGGACGTAGTTCGCAGGCTGCTGCAGCCAATCAGATGCCTTGTTTCAGCGAGTGGACCTGATTGAGTGCAGCTTGCCAGCGAATCAAAAAAAAAACTGGAAACACAGTTTTGATTTTCACTGTGACGGCAGAGTCCAGAAAGCCGGACTATGTGGACATCCACGAGGAGCCGAGCCAAAGAGCAAAGCTGGTTGGAGCAAACCGCAGCTGCTGAATGGGGGCCCTCATTTGCGGGGAAGTAATTGGGGGCTCCCCGCAGCCGCGGGTTTCGTGGGTGCCTAACACCGGCTATGCTTCCACATAGAATTCTTTGCCTTCAGCAAGGAATGGACATTGGGAACAATGGCCACATTTGGCCCTTTTTCCAACTCCAGGCTCAGTACCAACATTTTTTAATAGATTCTTAAAACACATGTCTTTCTTGTACATGATAACAGGTTTTTCCCCAACAATCTGTTTATAGTGCTCATCTACACAAAATATTCTCCAGTTTTTTCTAATAATAGAACCCAGCTCAGAAAAATTCCTATTATATATTAAAACCAAAGCTCTCTCAAAACTTCTATTCTCAGTACTTTCAGTACGATTAAGTTTAGTAACCATACTACCTCTCCTAAGTAATGGGGTGAACTGTCATACATATCTTTTCCTGTTAACCTCTTAAAAAAATTACAGTTAAAAATCATCACGATAACCTCTAACTAAAAACATGGAACTAAGTACTTCACAGTTTTTCCTAAATTCCATGTCACCCAATGCCATCCTAGCCAAATACACAAATTGGCCTCTGACCAGAGTTTTTTTCTGATGTATGGGGTGCATACTCAAAAAATGCAGCAAGGCATTAGAGTAAGAAGGCTTCCTGTAGATTGCGGACTCATACCTCCCCATCTCATAATTCTTGCTGATGGTCACATCTAAATAAATAACCATGCCTCCTTGCACATCAAAAGTTAATTTAAGAAAATGGGTAGTCTTATTAAGATAATCAATGAATCTGTGTAATTTATCCATGCTGCACTTCCATAAAAAAATCAAATCGTCAAGGTACCTACCATAGAAGGCTCAGCAGTCCTTAAATTCTGAATCCATGGCATAATTTATTTCCCAATGAGCAAGGACAGCATCGTCAAATTTAGGGCACAGATGGCACCCACAGCCACCCCTGTTTTCTGCCTAAACAAATGATTTTAGATTAGTACTAACCTAACTGCCCTTGCGAGCCATTTTAAACCTAGCCAATTATCCCTTGTGAGACTCAAACCCTGCACCTTGTGTTTGTAAGGCAACACCTTAACCATTAGACCACTCTCCCAATGCCTTTTTTTCAAGCACAGAGTAATTATTGTGAAAGACCATTTCCATAAAAGACCTTAACACTGAAGCTCTCTCATTACTGACCTTGGCATAACAGCAATGTTATTCATAAAACCAGTCCACTCCTATTTCATAAGGTATCACAGAGTATAAATCCTGAACATCCAGTATAACAAAAAAATACTCCTGGTTAAATTCAACCAAAGCAATTTTTGTCAGGTAATCCCAAGAATATTTCAAAATACATTGATTGTTCTTAAAAATGTCCTGAGTATGGAAATCAATATACTTATCCATGCAATACGTTTTAGAGGCTTTTGAGTCAAGTACAGGACTTAATGGTGGATTAGTAATACTCTAATGAACCTTTGAGATGCCAAATATGATGGGGGTCTTAGGCTAAGGCACTTTCACAAAGTTTAACACTTCTACTGATATCTGCTCATTTAATAACATGTCCTCTAAAAGGATATCAATATTCCTATATGCTATATGTAAGTGATTTAAAGACACCTCTTCATAGGTGTCTGAAAACAGCATGGAAAGCATCCTATTAATATAATCATTACACTCCATTACAACTAAGCCCCCCACCCTTATCAGGCGTCATTATTCATAATTGTCTATTACTAACAATCTCCTTTAATAATGCATTCTCCTCTGCAGTCAAGTCATACTCAATAATAAAACTAGCAGGTGAAGTCAAATAATTCCGAATTTCAAATTCACATAGTTTTTCAAACAATGCAACCATAGGGTGATAAGGGGTAATAAACGTGCTAGGTCTCCTAACATCCAGACTTACTATAGAAGGTTCCTCTCCTTCTGTTCTACTTCTGAAAAAAAAGGCACAATTTAGGTTTCTCAAAAACAATTTAAATTGCAGCAGTACATTGTGTACTTGGGCTTGCCTAGTAGGCACAAATGTCACACCCCTTTCAAATAAGTTAGCCCAGGAAACATCAATCTCACAAGCACTATAACTGTAGATTTTAAAATCACCCTGTTCATTGTGCACAATATTCACTATCTGCCCCTCCATGTATTCAATGCACCCCTTTCTCCCCCTCCCCTTGTTCCTACCTCTGTAGCTGTATGTATTCATGTATTCATCTGTTGTTCTTGATGCACATAGGGCCCCCTCATTGAGTGATCCATCTCGTACACCCTCCTTTGGTTCTGTATCCTCTGAGACCTCCTCAGAGGGGGAAATTCTTCTAAAGGGGGGGGTTATTGTGATAACTATGATTACTTTTACTCCATCCATTTCCAGTTTGAGAAATTTCTCGTATATTATTTTCTTCATCTACATGCTGAACATTTGTATTAGCACCACCATTGTTAACAGTATTATTATTATTTTTCCCTGGGGGTGGGGGGAAAGCAACATGGTTATTATATTCAAAACTGTCTCTTTTTATTTTTTGATTTTTTTTTTGTCCCTAATAACAATGTCCCTCTCAATTTTACTAAGCAATTCATTATATTTACTTATTTTAGACTCAAACAACAAATCATTTTTAATATTAGTGTCCATTCTATCAATATCAGACAACAATGTATCCATTTGCTTACAGTAATCTTTGATTAACAGTTCTAGTAATACGGCACCATGCCAATCAAAAAGTCTCACCAAGTCCATGTGCAGTTCTGAACCCTTGACAAGTCCAGTATGATATTTCCATGAGCGTAAACCTTTATGAATAATGTTTAAATGCAAACATTCCTTCAGGTAGCTCACCTCTAGTTACAGTTTTTGAGATTTCCATAACATTCCAAAAAAATCTTTAAGCTACTTGTCAAGTGTACCGAGCCCCAAATTATGAGTTTCCACCTCTGTTTGCCACAAAAATGACCTATTCGGAGTTTAACAAAAGTCACATGTGTCCAAGCCCTCCCCTCCTCTTACTGAAACAGAACCAGAGCCAAGAACAGGGACAGGAACTAGATTAACACTGTTACTAGGCAATGCCTCATTTTCAAAGGGGTTGTTTACTTGACCCTGTGTAAATCCTGCAGTACATTCTACTTTGGAAAAACTAAATTGAGCCTTAGAAAGAGAATTTACCAGCATATTTATGATATCAGGAAGAAAAATGATAAAAATGCTTTATTTAAGCATGTGGATTCCAACCCTTCACATGAATTCAGATTTGTGGTTGTAGACCAGGCGGATCTGGGGTTGAGGGGTGGCCCTAGTGATGATTTTTTTAGAATTGTTAGAACTGAAGTGGCAGTTAAAAACTAATCCCACAGTTATGCCTGGTCTGAATGATGCAATGTCCCTAAGTAGTGTCTTGCGGTTAAAGGAAGCTTATTATTTATAGGTGTAGGGTTGTTTTGTTCTGTATGTGTTACTGTATATATTACTGAGGTTAGTTTACAGCATATTTGCATGTGTAATGTTATTGTGTATAACAAGTAGTGTTTTTATATATACTGCTTACTTTTTATGTGTAACCTTTATGTGATTATTTCAGTTGCCTTGGAAATATTAATTCAGGGGAGGGGGGTTTTGTTAATTGAAGTGGGTATTTTTTACTGTGATTTTAGATTTAGTAGTTACTCTGATGAAGTTCATTGTATTTTTGGACGAAAGCACTTAATTTATTAAATATTTGTGTGAAGCCTGGCTGCCTGTTTCATTTCTGTTTTCATTTGTTGGAGTTTTTTTGTTTTTAGTTATTTTAAAAGTGGAGCTTCCTGATACTGATGATTGACTCAGCCTATCAATGTTCATTCAGCAGTATTAAAGAAAAGTCCCTGATGAGCAGATTCATGAGTAGAGTGACCACACTCATATATACTTTTCTACTATTGCATCTGTTATGTAAGACTGGCATTTGAGCTCAAGTGCCTAAGTAACTATTTGGTTTCTTTTGACATATTTTGACTTGCTTATTTTATATGTATAAGGCACTCATTTTGATTTTACAATCTTGATTCATAGATATAAAGTTGTCTGCATAAAGATTACCTTAGCATCTGTGTAATTACATTTGTACAAACCTCAGTGAATCATTTTTGTAATTTAAGAAGTATTATTTGTCACTTAAAATAAGTGTAGTTTCAGAAATTAGTAGTTATGTCTGGAAGAACTATTTATTCATGGTATATAACCACACACTGTTGTTATTGTTTTCTCTTTACTGTTGAGTCAGGTTTTTTAAATACTTACAAACAGAAAGTAATATTGTGTGTGTATTTTTAAGTTTATGCATTATCTTTAGACAAAAATGTTTTCCTACAGATCCATAAAGTACTGTTTTATTTTTGGAAGGTGAACAGAAAAAGTCACATTTATTTTTATCTGATGTATTGTACCCCAAATTTATTGTTAAATTTCAAGGTGCAAAAAAAATGAAATCAGCACCTCTCTATAATTTCCACAGAACAACCCAATGGCACCCTTGATAAAAAAACTAAAAAGAAAAGCACTTGGGAGTCTATTAGAACTATGTATTTCTAATATTTCAACAACCGGTGCCCAACTCTATTGACTGTTGATAATAATAACTTAACTTGTAATAATTTATTTGAACATTTTTTCCACTAACAAAACTGGGTATTCACCACACAAAAAAACTTTTATTTGTAACTTAACCAAAAGTAGTGAAATTTTGATTGTGTCTGATTCCTTGCTTAAAAATGTATAAAAGGAGTTAAATGATTTGGAAAAGAACAGAATGACTATTTTTTTGTCTTTCTGGCTTCATGCTAATTTCTCTTTTGAGGTTCCTATGTAAACTAATCTAAAGCTGTATTCTACTATTTTCATACATTGTAGAACTAAAGGCTTAAGATTTATTCCACTGATCTATATGAAAAAAGCTTTATTAGAAATTTTAGAAATGGTCAACACTAAAGTGGTACATCATTATGACTCCGCTTTAGGCTATAATAAGTTAGCCTCTGAAATTAGAAAGTTTTAGGCCAGCTTCTTCCTCATTTAAAATGAATTATGTAACAAATGATGTAATAACTTTATAACCTTTTACTACTGAAACATAAGGAGTCTGGGAAATAAAGATCTTGATTTGTCTTACTTGTACAACATGACAAAACTGGCACTGCTGCAAAAATAAAACTTTGGAAGTCTACTGACCTTTGTTTTCCAGGATGTGATAAAATTCAATGTCTTGGGCCTTTAAAGAATGGTGGTGGATTTTTGTAGTTAATTTATAATACTCTTATATACAACCTTTTATCAGCTAATGTTGTGATTGAGACAGCTGTTATTGATAATTACAATTAATTTTCATCTAACACTATAAGAGTCATATGCTCTTACAAAAACATTAATGTATTCAAACTGTCATAGCTATTATATCCTATAGTTAGAATCCTATCTTGATTTTGTTATAATGCTGGGTGACCTGAATTATACAAAGATAAATTGGCATAGCTATAAACAAACAAAATAATTGACCAAGATTTTTTGGATGTTTTTGCTTAGTTTAATTTATCTCAAATGGTTATAGACCCCCACTAGAGGAACACATACACTTGACATTCTTATCTCAAATCTTTGTCTGTAGAGTTAAAAGTATGTAGATCAGTCCTCCTTTATGTAATTATGATAATTCTTTGTCCTTTCAAATAGGCCAGCTTTAACAATTGTGGGCCCAATTTGGTCCATCTTGGTTGTGCCCCTCAGCTGACCCCCTCATCAATCACTGCAATGTTCCCTGAACTTGCTGCCTAACTGTACTGAAGAGTACTTCATACTAGGTGTCATGAATATGGAGTATTACTGTGTTGTAAAAAACAATATAACTTCATAACAGTTAAAATACCTGCAGGCTGGAATAAAATACCCTTTGTAATTATATGCTCTAAGAATTTACTTAATTTCAAAAATTGCCTTGATCACTGGTTGAGTGATGAGGCTTAAAATCCAGATCTGGTGGATACAATACTTCTAAAAGGTCTTTGATGCAAACACTAATTTACTAAAATTATGAAACTTGCAAACCTATAAAAGTAATCTTCTTATTTATTAGTTTGCATTTTGTCATAAAACTGTTTAAAATAGAAGTAAAGTATCAGACTCCTAGGGTATCCCTAGTTACAACATTTCCTCTGTATCCTCTCTCAGGTTCTCCTTAACTCACTCAGGCACACTATAAGGAGGCAGATTGATTGGTCACTTAAGCCCTGTGTTTATATAGTGCTTCCTCAGGTGGGTATACCCTGGCTTACCAGTAAACATGCTCCCAAACTCTTGTAATACTACCTGTATCTCATTAACCAGGTAGGAGAAAACTGTATAGTTCCCTCTCTCTCTCCCCTCCAGCACACTTTCTTTTCTATTTTTTTCCTCTCTTTCTTTCTCTCTGTTTTCCATTCTTTCTCTCATTTGGCTCATGCCTTACCCATCTTCACATCCCTTGCCTTACAATATGTACTGTAAATATTTTGTGCTTTGTATATTATTTTCTCCATAAAACTGTACTTTTCTTTCCTATTTTACTGAATGGATTTTTGCATCATGTCTGCTAATGCTTGTGTTCATTAGTCCTGCACACCACCCTGATGTATACCTCTCTTCAAGGGGCCATTCTTACATTGCCACCATTGCAGTGATAGTGATTACTGTTTATTGTAACTTTGGTTGCATTTCTGTCATGCTGAGCCTACAAATGGAGTAGGTGGATCAGTGCCATAACTTGGTTAAAATACTTTAATTAAATAAATAATAGAAAAAAAACTGTCTCTGTAAGTTAAGCATTGTACGCACTCCAGCATCTTTGGGAAGTTTTGCAGATAGCACCAAGCAGATCATGCTACTGAGAAGCAGACTCATTTTGAAGGGTCTTTGTCAAACACATATTTAGTGAAGCCGCTCTTCATTGAACAGCAAATTTTAAGTAGAGCAAACAAGCGGTTGACCAATTGAACGGCCACAAAAAAAAATTTAAATCTGCCAAGATGGGAGGCTACACCCCCACACCCCCCCTAACTAAATATACCAACTCCAACTCCAAGATTTCACTAATTGGGGAAAAGAGCAAATTACAGATGGTGGCCAACTGCTGGTTTTCCCTAGTTAAAATTTGCCATTTAATGAAGAGCGGCTTTGATAAATAGGTGTTCAATGAATGGCTATTTGCTGAATCCATTTGATGAAATAATATAGACCCCATTTTGAAATATTAGCAACCAGAAAAAGCATTATAATAGTAACGTAGTCTGCACAAAACATGATAAAACTACCTCTAACCACTCCAACAGACAGGGTAAACCAACCAGAACTTCACCAGATGTCATGTATGAAGGTAGAAAAGCACTAAACCTTTGAGGAATAAACTTTAGTTAATATTAATCCTTCTGTTTTACTACATTCTTTCATTGGCTTGGCTTTTCAGGGCATTTAACCTGTCTGTTCTACATCACTTTCTGTCCATTTGGCTACATTATTACCCAGTTTACCCTGTCTGTTGGAATGGTTGGAGGTGGTTTTATTAAGTTTTGGGCATTTTCAAATATGAAATCAGGTAAAATCTATTGACTCATAAGAGTCTCCAGCTCTCACTTCCCATGACCAATGTCCTTGGATGCCAGGAAGTAATGGATACATGAGTCAGTGGAGCTGCACTTATTGGCCATGGGAAGACTAGGGGCCCAAAATGAGCAAAAACACTTCTAACTTATATCATACATTCTCATCTCAATGTTCCCCTTTCTTCCATCTTGGGCTTCTAATCATCTCTTGTACCTGCCCTGAATGGTTAGAGTTCTTCACTCAGTTAATTCTCATACCCTGTTACAGTTTTCCACAAAACCACATAAAACTGTTGAATATTCTCAGAATGTGCAACAATAATAATAAATAATTGGTAGCTTCTCCTTAGAAATGAAATTTCTTGCACTTCACCCCACTTATAACTATTTCTGAAATTGTATTTTTATTTGCTTACTTATTTGTTAAACAAGGCAAGTGGACTAATACATGGCAATCTTCTCTCAACATTTACCAGGGTACAAGGGCAACAGTAAGGATTACATGTGACAATATCACTAACCATCATGTTTTTGTAGGTAAAAGAAAATCAAAATGTGTTAAGAAACCCACAGAGATGTAAAGACGTAGGAAGACTATGCAAAAATCATACAGTTTGTTTAGCATTCTATAAAACACTTCCCTCAAAACGCATACCCAATGTGGTCCAGCAATTTATGAGCTTTAAGTTTTTGCTAGCCCCCTATTTTGTATGTGACTTATTAAACTGGAATACCTCTGCAGTACATTTATGAGTCCAACTGCTATAGTTTTTCCACTTCAGCAAGCTAATCATTTTTATATACCTCTGTTTCCTACCACTCAGCACATACAACTCATGTTTCACTTTTCTGAGATTACTTTGCTCCTATCTGTGCCTACAGCAAACATTTCTCAGCCATACTTTTGAACTGGTAATATTCTGACACAAGTCTTAGTGATCGTAAGTTGCCTCATATCACAATATTTGTATGAGATCCAAAATCAGCAAGCAAAGGAGAGTAGTATTGCTGGAATTGAATTCATCCTCACATCTTGGTGACTACCTTTATGAAGTGGACCCTGGTTTTACAAAATCTCACAAAGACGACAGTAATATATAGACTGTATTTTATATAGCATATATCATGGAAAGAAGTAGGTCAAAAATAAAAAAAGACAGCGGGGTGCACAGGTCTCAGGATAAAAAAGTACCCAATCCTGATAGGCACACTGGTGCCAGGACTGGAAAAATGACAGTAGAGAATCCTAAAAACATGGAAGCATTCCTACAGTGGGGTTAGGTCAGGCTCAGGGAGAGGATGCCCCCCACCATTGTAGAAGTAGTAGTCCACAAAAAAACATAAAAGTTGACAGGCCAGAAAAGAGGCAGAAACATGATAAAGTGGACAACTGAGAATAAGAAAGAAATTATGTATTGTTACTATTATGCAAGAAGCCCAAAGTTTCCAGATAGAAGATAGAGCCAATTCTGAGCACATTGCGGGTGTTGTGAAGAGCACTTTTGGCTACATCAAAGATTGAAATAATACTAATTTCATGAACTTTACTCATACTTTGACTTAGGAATGTGATCCATTCCCATCATAGTATTAGAAACCCAAAAGACTTAGAGAAATTAAACCAACAGTACCTGTTACTTTTATGGCTGCTAGTGTTTGTTTATTACACAGTTATTTCTTGTAATTGTATTCATTACAAGCTGATCATAAATCTCATGTTAGTGAGAGAAGTAAAAGAAGACAGCACCAGTCTGTAAGTCTTTAAATTAAGCCTGGTCTTATTATGTAACGAGACAGTGACTCTTATGGTACACAAAATCAGATGGCTAATCCAACCAATTTGGGGTTGACAGCCCTGTTAAGTACTCAGCAACAGTAAGTTACTACTATAGGACCATGAGCAGCTAACTCTATGAGCCCTACAAGGGATGTGAAGCTGCAGTTTACTAATATTACTGAACTAGCCAGTATTGCAATGCATGGTGGGAAGTATCAGCTCCATTAATGAGTATATAACTACTACAAGAGTAAGACTACCAATAAGCAACTGCCTTGCACTTTCTAGCAGATCTCTGGGTTATGTAAGGTATCCTGACCCTGTCATAGCCTAGTGTGGGGGCCCCTAAGGGAGCAAGACCCTATTGGGCTATATAGGTCCAACTGGCCTAAGGCTGGCACTGCTGTCAAATTTTATTTGGTAAGCAACTACCTCAAAAAGTTATGAAAAAATAATATTTAAATGTTTTAAATTAATTAAGTCTCACAAAACTATTAAAGAATCAAATTGGAAGAAACAGGCTAATAATAACATTGATAGTGGCTATATTCTTCTTGAAAACATAATACATAATGCTATGAATGAAGCAACTCTATCCAGTAAGACATCTAACACATGCAACTTGCCTTATTGGTGTATTCTGATTTGCATACAATTTTTAAAAGAATAAAGAAATTATTTTATAAATTAAGAAAGAATCCAACATCAGAAAATAAATTGAGATTGAATGGATTAAATAAAATCTTTAAGAAATTAAGTTATGAAACTGCTATATAGATGTAGGAATGAAAAACAGTTTCTCACACACACACACACACACACACACACACACACACACACATATATATATTTATATATATATTTATATATATATATATATATATATATATATATATATATATATATATATATATATATATATATATATATATATATATATATATATATATATATATATATATATATATATCAAATCCAGAAAACTGAGACAATAAAAGCAATCATAGTGGTGTTCTTTCTCCAATAAATATTCCTACTTTAAACTGTATATACCCCTTTATTATATACTATACAAGTTCTGTGGCTCTAAAAAAAAAGTGGGTAAAAAAATTTCAACAGTCTCTGATCACATTCCCGTTGCACTTAGTTCTAAAATGCAGAAAGATATATTGCCAATTTATACCTTATCTTTAACAAATTGCTTTCAAGCTGCATAGTACCTCCGCTGTGGAAGAAGTTTGTTATCTGACCAATACCCAAAAGAAAGGGCAAGAAGCAAGAACTATCAAATTATAGGCCTATCAGTTTGACCTCAGTTCTTTGTAAATTAAACCACAATGGCAAGTATTACTTATTTCAACATGGTTAAAGCAGCGATAGATCAACGTTACCACATTTATTAGGGTTTTATGATGAGATCACCCTTGTTTTCCATTCTTAGAGGCTTATAAAAAGTTAATCTACAAGAGACAATTGAATACAAGGATCTAATAATTCTTAGTTTCTGAAATTTATCATATATAAATCTAAACAATGGATTAATATAGTCAGCTTCTCAAATACCATTACACAAGGTTAACATATGAACTGTTATATCATACAGCTGTATTTAAAGCCTCCAAATTCTTTGGAAGGTCTTGTGACTTAGCAGCAGTTTAATCCATCCATCCATTCATCCACCAATCCATCCATCCACAACCCCTTTTTCAAATTTTTTGCACATGGGGTAGAGGTGCCATTTCAACATTGACAGTCATCCTGTGCCAATGTTCACACTGCCAGGAGTAAGACTCTAATTTAAGTAGTCACTGGTTGAAGCCTTAACTAATCTTCTTCATTTTGAAAACCTTTGTGCAAACACCATCTCATTTACTTTTGGGTACTGAAAGCAACATCTTGGTGATGCTAAAAGTTTGGTTCATCAGTGCAATGAAGTTAAATAGTGATAGAAAACAACACTGTAGAGGATTTTTAGTGTTTCACTTCATTCCAATAACTTACTAGAGATCATGCATACTTTAATTTGTAACACTTGAAAAATGAATAGTGTATTTTCCGATACTTCCTGCTAATGGTTATTGGTGGAGCCTTCTTTCCAAAAAAAAAAAAAAAAAAAAAACTATGCCATACATCTGAGAGCTATAACAACCTTGAACAAAATATAAAATGTGTAACAAAATATGTAACATAAAGTATTAGTTGCCTGGACTTCATGTTTTGCCTTAGAGCTCGTAATATAAATTAACTAATTCACTTATTGCATGTGATATCACTCATCTGGGAAAATCAGAAGCTCTTAGCCTGCACGTGAAATACAATATTCAGCTCAAACTAAGATAGCTGGGTTTGACAGTGTTCTTTATTCTGAAATCTTAAAAATTCCCAGGTTAAACTCAGTAAAGCAGAAAATAAAAAACAGCCGTTGCTATTTGTTAGAGTAGAGAATGGGAGGTTTTGTAATTAAAATGTCAGTTCCAAAGAATAAGATCACAGGTAGCACCTAATTATAGTTAAGTTTCCCTGAATCACTCAAGGTATATCATTTCATCACTTATTGGTCTATTTCAGCTTTTTGTGCAGAACTGAAAGCAACTGCAGCATATATCTGGTGAGAAATTGCTCATATTTAGTTATGATCATCTTTGCAAATTTATTTAATAGAAATAATATATTTTGTCAATAAGCTGTTCAGATATTTTTCTGTGCATGTAGCATGTTTTCCTTTCATATAAAGTGTTAAGAAACTGGCAGTAAGTCTGAGGACTTCCAGACTGCATAAGGTCATAAACAAAAATGACTTTGACTGCTATAGGACAAGGTCACAGAAAATTTGCAGTATTAAAAAAATAAAATAACATCAACACATCCCAGCAAACTCTGAAAGCCAACATGCTTGTGTGTGCTGGCACATGCTAATAATATTTTCTACTGGGGAAATGTAGCAAGAGGTCACATTTGTATGAAGGTGTTTCTGAATCATTTGAGATTTCAGTCCATTTATGATAAATGACTGCATCAAAATTTCATTTATTTTTTTAATGCAAATTGTTTACATAAAAAAAAAAAAAAAAACTTCTGCCTCAGTTTTTGGAGACATTATATCACTACTTTTATTCTTCAGTGTGAACACAACACACTCTCTGTCACTTGCAGTTTAAAGATAATAGACATCACAGTTCCAAAAGATGCAGTTTTTTTTTTCCTGGAGAATCTAGTGCTGATAAAACTGCATATTATTTTAGCAGCAAGTTGCAATGTAAATGTTTGATAACCAGTACAGTGGGATGAATATTTTAAAAGATGAAACTTTATAGTCAGTTTAGTTTGCTACATTACCAATAACCCACTTGTTTAAGTTTAAATATTTGTTTGCACAAAACGGTAATGGTGAACAATCCAGTATGGTATGGTAAAAAATGTTTCTATGATCTTCTTTCATACTGACTCATCGGACATCATGAATTAAATAAATAATGCACCTATCACCTAGAATCTGACAAAAGCTAGTTTTAGAAAAAAGTGCTGTGGTTAAGGGAAATCACTTTAAATGCTTTTTTTTAACAAAAACAGTTCTACACACAGTGACGATTCGGGTTTAATTTGGTGTAGTGTCAATCTCCTTCTTGTTTTAATTTTTAATATTTGTGTATAGAAAAGAAAATCACTAAGAATAATTTGGTATAGCGAGGTTAAAAAAAAGCTGCTCCTATGAACCTCTTTCACAGTGACTCATCAGTATTATAAATAACTCAAATAATGCACCTTTCACCTACAATTTAATAAGCTAGGCTTATAAGCAGCAAAAAAAATGCTGTGGTTAAGGTAAAGTCACATTTTAAAGAACTGCTTTCCTGTTTTTGAACCATTAATGCTGCTGGCCTTCATTGCTATAGAAGCAGTCCAAACTTTGGATTGTTTTATTATAAGAAATTTCTCATAAGTAATGCTGGTTGTACTGTCTAGTAATTACAAGCCCATTGCACACTTGCTTCAATTACTTCTTGCAGTTTCTATTCAAGGAATATTGAATTCACCCTTCCTAATGACTGGCAGTTAGCTCTATAAAATGTTTCTGTATCAGTTCGTTACTCCAGCCAAACCAACTAAGTGTCATAGGCTTAAATGTGTGCTGTAGTCACAAATATCATTATGTTATTGCAAGCTTGCAGTTCTTACGGGGAAGATGAAATACACAAGGGGCATGAGGGTTATTCACTTCATATTTGATCAAAAATCAAAAACATAGAAATAATAATCATTAAGACTAAAACCACATGCAAGTGAAAACACGAGGTGAAGAAATTCTACAGTATCTTTACACATTACAGAGGCCTACTTCTTGCATTTCTAAGCAGAAACAAATGTTACAGTGATTTTGCTCTTTGTTAGACTAGCATGTACTTTACAGACCATGAGATCATAAATGTAGTCTATTTTTTATTATCTGCATGAATGAGAACCAAGAAAATATGAAGCACTTGAAGGATGGTTTTAAAGGACATCTTCAGGTAGAATGCAAATGCCGCTGATATGAAGACAATGGTTAATTTTCTCATATCAGTGCAAATTATATTTATTATACAGAAGTCTAAAACTCTGTCACATTTAACATCTTGTATTACAAATGCTTGCATGTATGCAGGGTGTAGGGGGCTTAACCCATTCAAAACAAACAAAAAAAATTCAGCATGGACTTGTTTACATGAATTGGCTGACTGAATCAAGACTAGTTTAACTCAGTTAAAAATACTACAATAATGAAATATATTACCTACTCCACTGACCAGTAACACATTAGTATTCATTCTATATGCAATAAAGGAATATTTAGATGATGATAAGAATCATTGTATGTTTCATTATATGAAGAATATGTCTGCAGAAAGGACATATCAATCATTTGTCAGAGATGTTATGAGTTAAACATCCCTTATAATGCTGCATTGCATTCTAGAGCCATGGCTGTTAAAATATAGCCTGGCTATAAAAAACAGCAAAGGAAACAAAGTTGTGTGCATACTTCTGTTCATTTTTGCCAGCTGAAATAAATTACTCATCTACAGATTCACAGCATTATAGTATGAATTATTTTCTCAGCAATCTTGGTAAGCTAGTTAGGGATAAAGTATGACCATAAGAAATCCTCCAATAAGTACTCTTGAGATTTTCACAATCTGTCTAAAATATACTTTTATTGCTTGTTTACAGCTAGGAGATGAACAGAGTACTCTCTCCTCTGTATACCATGTTTCTCTTAGTAAGCTAAAGAAAAATGAATTAAAATTAACTACTATTTTTATTTCTGATGTTAAAAATATACTGCAGACATTCCGCAGTGCTGTGGTGTGGCTGGAGCTCAGGTTTGTCCGTCAGTCACTGAGATAAAACCTGCTTGAATCTCCCAAATATCCCATCTACACAAAAGTTCCTGGCCATCCATGATTGCAGTGTGTATTGTCCAGAGCACCCCACACAGAAAAATACCACCACATATTATGAATGCACTTATGACCATACCTTATTAAGCAAGACAAATCACCATGAATATAATTGTTATAACTTCACAGTTTAAGGCATTGTATATGTAGTTTAGTTTGTGCAGTCATAATCATTTCTTTTCAATTTCAGTTTTACAGAATGCATCATCATAAAAGAATGTACTCTTTTCCATACTTATCAATATTTCAGTACAAAAGTTTCCTGCAAGACAGTGACAGACTGTACTATTTGTAGACCAACATACTATATAATTTCCATCTAGCCACTCCTCCTTAACCTTATTTATTTTTATATGTCCACTATGAGTGCCTAAATTATTATTAGAGAAGTGAGGTCAGTTTTAATACTTAAAAAGGTAACAAATGATTTCCTATTAAGGCTTGAGATAACAATTACTTGTTTTGCTGTATTCATCTATTCAGCATACCCTCTGACCCTCTGAATATACCTCCATTAACAGGATATTTGCAATCTTGCCCTCTTTGGTCACCATTGTGAAGATTGGAGGAAGATGGGCGAAGGCTGCCAGCCTAGTCAACTAGAATTTGATACACAATTCTATCAATTGTATAAATAAATGCAAAATATAGGCTTGTGTTTTTAAATGAACGAAAACACTGTAAAATGTGAACTTCAAGATTGTTGCAACATTGCCATCTGCTGTAAGGAAAACCAAGCCAAGCATTTCAAATGTGTCTTTTAAAGTTTAAAGATCTTATGAATCTCTTCGATGTTTTGCAAGTCATCTCCAGTGAGTCTGGATGAAGGTTTCAGGCCCATTATTTTAAGGTTAAAGTTAAAGGCCAGAATTTACATATGGAAGGTGCTTTATTGCTCTGGTTTCTGCTAGAGTGTATATGTGAAATGCATTTTATTGTTGTAGTTTCCTGAGCAGGTATTAGCTTGCTAAATAATGCAGTTTGTGGACTGTGAACTCCAAACTAAGTGTCAAAATGATGTAATTTGGGAGGGCTTTAGAGAGCTGTTGGTTAGTGTTCAAAAACTATTATTGAGTGAGAGATAAGAAAAGCATTTTGATCTTGGACATCTAACCCAGCACTGCTTATGCTTTATGTATGTAAGTAAGATTATAGCACTGTGATTTCTCTTAGGAATAGTTAAACTTAGTAGAAAGTTAGACTAAGTATTTTTCTTTGAAATCAGATCTTTCCTACAATATTGTTTTAAGTTTCTGTGTGATCTCTGAACTTGTGTAGCATTGTACTGTTGTAGTTTTGTCTTGTATTTTAGTTATTTATTATTAAATATTTTAAAAAACTTTACCTGTGGCTGGTTTATGTAGAGATAATTTAACCTCTAAAATACATTACATATTTACAGATTTAACTGTCTAAGTCACTCCAAATTAAGCCTCAACTGTCTAGTCATACTACCATTGGATTATAATATTGCACAGTAATAATTGGACACACTTTTAAGGGCCTTTCAGTAGCTGATAATTATTAGCTGGGTGGTGGCAGGAATTACTACTGTATGGTCTGGGTAAGAGGGGCACAGCTGGAGAACCTGTGCCAGCTTTTTCCTAGGAGCATCTGTGTGGTCGTAAAACCTCTTCTCAAAGTGTGTGTATATGTGTGTGTTGTGTCAGCTACTTGGGCAGGGACATGAAGCACTTGTTGGACAGAAAGGGTACTGGAGGTTTAGCTTGCCCAGCTAGGCTGAGACCTGGACCCTATAGCTGTGCCAGTGGGGAGTCTTATTGGGGACCTGGTGAGCAAGGGATCAACCAACCCCAGACTGACTGTGATCTCTGTGTGCACTTAAGGGAAATTGTACTTTACTGTGTGTATTAGTTATCCTTTCCTCTTCTAGTAGATGACCTCCCTGGTGTTAGTGGTAAAGATTGAGGCTCCTTGATTGCTGGGGTAGGGCACGGGCATCACATATTGGTGGCAGTGGTTGGGATATCCTATCACATATTGGAGGCAGTGGTTGGGATATCCTATCACATATTGGTTTGCTGTGGTGGGATCCACATCACATATTGATTAGTTGGCAAACACTAATTGGCTTATAGTGGTGTGGGTAAAGCAAATTCCTGTAGCTTATGTACAGTGATCTCTAAAAGTGTTTTGTACTCTAAAACAGCCACACAGTGTATACTCAGAGTTCAGATCACAATTGTTTTATTTATTTTGCTAGCTTAGTGTTAGTCAGGGTGAGCAGGCAGCATGTCAGCAGAGGGGTATGGAAAGCTGACAAGAAGCCAGCTGGCGGAGATGTGCCAGGCAAGGGGACTGGTGCAAGGAAACCAACAGCTGCATCAGAAAACAGCAGCCTGGAGGACAATCAGACTGACAGTGGAGATACAATATCTTCGGAGAATGGACAGCTCAACCTTTCTGCAGTGGACTTAAAAATCCAGCTGGAGCTAAAGAGACTTGAGTTGGAGGCCAGGAGTATGGAACTAGAAGCAGCTGAGAAAATGAGGAGTCTACAAGCTGAGGAAAATGAATGGCAGAGGAGGCATGAGAGGGAAATGCTGACTCTTTGCCAGCATCATGGAGGTAATGGGGAAGGGAGTAATTGGACCCCAGAAGCACAAAAGTTCAGTAAATTTCTTCCACAGTTTAAAGAGTGGGATAATTATGATAGCTGCATTCATATGTTTGAGCGGGTATGTAAACAGTATGAAGTTGACCAAGGGCTCTGGGTACGGTTCCTGACCCTCTTACTGCATGGTAAAGCTGTAACTTCTTTAGAAAAAATGCATGACACTGACTGTTTTGATTATATTGCTGTAAAAAGACACTTGTTGGAATGTTTTAAGCTAACAGCTGAAATGTATAGGAAAACGTTTTGTGAGCATAGACACAAGGCAGATGAAAATGTATGTGAATATGTTGCTGAACTGAACACTTATTTTCATAGCTGGGTGAGTTGATATTAGGTCACCACTTTTGAAGGGCTGGCAGACCTTGTGGTAAGGGAACAAGCCCTTAGCACTTTGCCTGAGGACATGAGGATCTGGTTAGCTGATAGACAGTGTGCTACTTCTGAGGAGTTGGGGAAGAAGGGAGACGTATACTTAGCAGGCAGGGCAGCCCTGCACAGGAAAGGGACCCCCAGTACTGCTCATGGGACTAAAGGAACCCATGGTGGGCAGCATAGACTGCCCCAACAGAATCAACCAATAGCACAGAAAGCCACTAGTCCAGGTACACATCCAGGATCTAGGGTTAAATGTTTTGAATGCAACCAGTTGGGCCATGTGGCATACAGATGTCCATGGAGGCAAGGTGGGGTATCAAATGTGAGAGAGTCAGTAAGTGGGAAAGACAAAATGCTAACAGTGGGTTGTCTTGAGACAACAGGGGTATGGAACTACCATCCTGTAGATGTCCTGAGAGGGAAGGATTTGAATGAGGCAGTACTATGTACTTATGCAGTTACATGCAGGAAGGCTAGGAGACAAGCATGTGGGTCTGGTAGCCTGGGGGATACCCAGACAGACTGCATACTTGCAGCCAGGACTGGTGATGTGGTTACTTCAGGGAGTGAGCTACACTGTAGCAGTGAGACTGAATGTGAGTCACAGCTGCTTGTGGGTACTGATGTTCCCTTGGACAGGGTAACTGCAAAGGTAGAGGTGAGTAGTAGTACCCAGGCTGACACTGAGGCACCACTGTCAGAGAATGCCAGACTTCCAGTGGAAGGGGAGCTGGGAAGGGTTACAAGGAGAGACTTGAGACAGGCTCAGCTCTCAGACCCTACATTGCAAGATCTGAGACAGGTAGCTAGGGAGACACCTGATTCTCAAGGGAAGGGGGAATCTGTATACTGGGACAAAGGGTTACTATACAGAGAGTGGACCTCTGAGGGAGGGTTAGAAGGTGAGAGAGTACAGCAGTTGGTAGTGCCTAGAGTGTACTGTCTGGCACTTCTAGCCATAGCCCATGATATTCCCTTTGCAGGTCATATGGGCATAAAATATACAAAGAGGCATATTATGCAAAACTTCTATTGGCCTGGAATTTCCAGAGATGTAACAGGATACTGCAGGACCTGTGAGCAGTGCTAAAAGGTAGGCAAGGCAGGAGACAAGGTGAGAGCTCTCTTGATGCCTTTGCCTGTGATTGAGGAGTCATTTCAGAGGGTAGCTATGGATATTGCGGGTCCTCTGAGTACCCCAAGTTCCACAGGGAAAAAGTATATCCTAGTGGTTGTGGATTATGCCACACGATACCCTGAGGCAGTGGCTTTGTCCTCCATTGAGGCAGAGAAAGTGGCAAATGCTTTGTTAGAGATTTTCAGCAGGGTAGGTTTCCCAAATGAAATACTGACTGACTGAGGTGCCAATTTCATGTCAGACCTGCTGGCTTGTCTGTGGAAGTCCTGTGGGGTGAAGCACATGAAGAGCACCCTCTACCACCCCCAGACTAATGGTCTTGTTGAGAGGTTAAACTGTACAATCAAGTCCATGCTACGGGCATTTGCAGATCAGTTTAAGATGGAGTGGGACAAATATTTGCACCATCTGTTGTTTGCTTACAGAGAGGCTTCCCAGGAATCCACAGGTTTTTCACCCTTTAAGTTGCTGTATGGGCATAGGGTGTGTGGACCTCTAGACTTAATTCGAGATGAGAGGGAAGGTGAGTGTGAGTCTCACAAGGAGTCTGTTATGTCATACGTCCTAACCCTCAGGACAAGGCACATGAAACTCATGGCCTTTGCCCAGGAGAACCTGGCAGAAGCCCAACAACAGGAAAAAGTGTGATATGACAGGAATGCTCGAGCTAGAGAATACGCTGTGGGGCAGCAGGTAATGGTTCTCATTCCTGTCAGATGCAATGAGCTGCAAGCAGCTTGGGAGGGACCTTTCAAGGTGGTAAGAAAGGTAAGGGATGTTTACTACATGGTGGAAGTGCTAGTCAGATGGCAGGGGCACAAATTGTACCATGTTAACATGATGAAACCTTACCATGATAAGGAAGCCCTTGTGCTGAGCATTTGCAGTGGATTGCAGGAGGAGTCTGAGGGAGATCTGGGGACTGATCTCCTCAGTGAGGCTTGGGCTGACACCTTGGTGGAAGGGGTAACAATGTCCCAGCAACTATCTCCTACCCAGGTTCAAGAAATCTGAGCAGTGTTGCAGGAATCTGGGGACGTGTTCACTGGGAAACCAGGGTGCATCCACCTGGTGCAGCACCAGGTGGATACAGGGCCCCAAAGGCCTATCAGGCAGGCCCCTTATAGGGTGCCTGAGAGAGTCAAACAGACTCTGAGGGAAGAGATACAAGAGATGTTGGAACTAGGGGTAATTGAGGAGTCCAACAGTCCCTGGGCCTCCCCAGTGGTACTGGTGCCAAAGAAGGATGGCAGCAGCAGGTTCTGTGTAGATTGCAGGAAATTAAATAGTCACACAGAGGCAGATGCTTACCCCATGCCTAGGACAGATGAGGCCCTAGACCAGCTGGGTGGGGCTAAGTATCTTATAACCATTGATCTTACCAAGGGTTACTGGCAAGTGCTTTTGACTCCCAGTGCTAGAGAGAAGTCAGCCTTTGTGACTCCTTTTGGCTTGCATGAGTTCACAAAGATGCCCATTGGGATGAAGAATGCCCCAGCGACTTTCCAGAGACTGGTAGATCATATCTTAGCAGGAACAGGAGGGTTTGCCCTTGCTTACATGGATGATATTGCTGTCTACAGTCATTCCTGGCAAGAGCACCTTCAGCATGTCAGGGAGGTGCTGGGCAGACTACAGAGGGCAGGGTTGACCATTAAGCCGAGCAAATGTCAGGTGGGTATGGCAGAGGTCTCCTACCTAGGACATAGAGTGGGGAGTGGTAAGATAAGACTAGAATCTGCTAAAGTGGAAGCCATTCAGGCATTGCCTGCACCTGTTACCAAAAAGCAGGTGAGGGCATTCTTAGGAACAGCAGGGTACTACAGAAAGTTTGGTCCCAATTATAGTACAATGGCTGCTCCCCTCACAGACCTGACAAGGAAGAACAGGCCAGATAAGGTAGTGTGGACCCTAGCATGTGAGCAGGCATTTCAGAAGCTTAAGGAAGCTTTGGGAGGACCCCCTGTGTTAGCCAGTCCAGACTATAGCAAATAATTTGTTGTGCAGATGGATGCTTCAAACTATGGGGTGGGGGCTGTACTTAGCCAGATTTCTTCAGAGGGAGAAGAGCACCCAGTGGTTTATCTCAGTCGTGGGCTCCAACCCAGGGAGGAATGCTATGCAGCGGTAGAAAAGGAATGTCTAGCCATAGTGAGGGCACTACAAAAACGTCAGCCTCATCTGTATGGAAGGAAATTCACTGTCATGAAAGATCACAACCCTCTAACATGGTTAAACAGAGCCAGTCAGCAAAATGCCAAGTTGCTTAGATGGAGCCTGGGGTTGCAAGCATATGATTTGTCAGTGCAGCACCGCAGTGGGAGTAGCAATGCCAATGCAGATGGGCTCTCAAGACAGGGAATGGGGTGAGGTACAGCCAAATAGACCTGACACTCTCAAGCGATGTATCTCAATGATCACTTGAAAAACTTGTTTGAGTTCCCCGGGGGCGGGGGAGATGTGAAGATTGGAGGAAGATGGGCAAAGGCTGTGAGCCTAGTCAAATAGAATTTGATACATAATTCTATCAATTGTATAAATAAATGTAAAATACAGGCGTGTGTTTTTAAATGAAAAAAAACACTGTAAAATGTGAACTTGTTGCAACATTGCCATCTGATGTAAGGAAAACCAAGCCAAGCATTTCAAATGTGTCTTTTGAAGTTTAAAGATCTTATGAATCTCTTTGATGTTATACAAGTTGGCTCCAGTGAGTCTAGATGAAGGTTTCAGGCCCATTGTTTTAAGGTTAAAGTTAAGGGCCTGAATTTACACATGGAAGGTGCTCTATTGCTCTGGTTTCTGCTAGAGTGTATATGTGAAATGCATTTTATTGTTGTAGTCTCCTGAGCAGGTGTTAGCTTGCTAAATAATGCAGTTTGTGGCCTGGGAACTCCAGACTAAGTGTCAAAATGATGTAATTTGGGAGGGCCTTAGAGAACTGTTGGTTAGTGTTTAAAAACTATTGTTGAGTGAGAGATAAGAAAAGCATTTTGATCTTGGACATCTAACCTAGCACTGCTTATGCTTTATGTATGTAAGCAGGATTATAGCACTGTGATTTCTCTTAGGAATAGTTAAACTTAGAATAAAGTTAGACTAAGTACTTTTCTTTGAAATCAGATCTTTCCTATGATATTCTTTTAAGTTTCTGTGTGATCTCTGAACTTGTGTAGCATTGTACTATAGTAGTTTTGTCTTGTGTTTTAATTATTTATTATTAAATATTTTAAAAACTTTACCTGTGGTTGGTTTATGTAGAGATAACTTAACCTCTAAAGTACATTACATATTTACAGATTTTACTGTCTAAGTCACTCCAAATTAAACCTTGATTGTCTAGTCATACTACCATTGGATTATAATATTGCACAGTAATAACTGGACATCCTTTTAAGGACCTTTTAGTAGCTGATAATTATTAGCTGGGTGGTGGCAGACATTACTACTGTATGGTCTGGGTAAGAGTGGCACAGCTGGAGAACCTGTGTCAGCCTTTTCCCAAGAGGGTCTGTGTGGCTGTATAACCTCTTCTCAAAGTATGTGTGTGTTGTGTCAGCTACGTGGGCAGGGACATGAAGCACTGGTTGGATAGAGAGGGTACTGGAGGTTTTAGCTTGCCCAGCTTGGCTGAGACCTGGACCCTATAGCTTTGCCAGTTGGGAGTCTTATTGGAGACCTGGTGAGCAAGGGAGCAACCAGCCCCAGATTGACTGTGATCTCTGTGCGCACTTAAGGGAAATTGTACTTTACTGTGTGTATTAGTTATCCTTTCCTCTTCTAGGAGACAACCTCCCTGGTGTTAGTGGTGAAGACTGAGGCTCCTTGATTGCTGGGTCAGGGCACGGGCATCACAGCCATCATGATCTCTGCTTGGGATATGAGATAGAAGTCTGCTTATCAGGGGGCACTATCATGCTCTTAATAGCTTTGTTTGATGAGGATACACATTTCAATGCCCACTTACACTGTAAGCATAGTGCCGACCAACTAATCTTACCAGATTCCCTTTCCTCCCTCCATCAAGTACCATAATGCATGATTAGTTACTATGACTAAGGAAGGAGTGGAGCAAGCAATCAATATGTGTTGGATTGCACCACCCCAATCCCTTTCTCTCTTGTCTGTGCCTTACTTGTCTGTACTTTGTATATTTATATCAGTTGACAGTAAAAAGAAAATGGTAGGCTGATAAAACATTCCTCTAATCAGTATAAAAAGTACAACCAAAAAGTCATGTAACATGGTAAAATAAATTTTAATGTCAGTAAGCACTTTCACAGCTCAAGGCTGCTTCTTCAGACCATTAAAACACACATATAAAAAAATCATTAAAATAAGCACATGGAAATTCAAATACACAAATCGGAGTGTATTTTCAAATCAGGTGATAAAAAGTCCCTTAGATCATGAGAAAACTTAAAACATGTTACTAGGATACATTGTATACAGTCTAACATACTCTACATATGCATGTGCAAAAGTTGTGCGGCATGCAAATACATTCACACAGGGTGTAATTATACTCATACAGGTATACGAGTGTCTATTGAATGTGACTTCTATGCTGATTGTAGATCAAGAAATGTAATATATTTAAGTTATTGTAGTTACTGCCCAGTCTTCTATATTGGGAAGACTAATTGTTCACTGAGAGACCATATTATGGAACATTTAAGGGACATAAGAAATTCAAAAGACAGTAATGCTCTAGCGGAACATGTAATGCCTGAGGGTTCACAACATACATTTACATTTTTCATTTTAGAGATTTTATTAGAGAGCATCAGGGGTGGTGACTTTAAAAATAAAACTGAAGGAGCAGAACAGAAATGGATTATTCATTTTAAAGAGTATAGACCGCCTGATATTAATGATGCTGTGACTTTGAAGCCTTTTTACATGCATGCAAATTACCACATTAAAACTGTTGATATTTATATTTTTTTTAATTTTATGTTTATATACTTTTTTAGTATTTTTGTACGAGTGTTATGACAGTCTAAGAGAAGGTGTATACTTGTCTCTTTAAGAATGTTAATTGGAGTAAGCTGCTGACTTGATGGGTTGTAGTAGCTTAAATATGAGTGTGTTAGGCATTTCTGTAGTCCAAAGAAGTGAAAGCACTTACTCTCTATATTAATAAGATTTGTGCCCTGTGCTGTATGGCTCGATATCTTGTTTTATTTTGATATTTACATTTTTACTGATATTGAGCCTTTGTCCACATACTCTGCTTTGTTTCTTCTTGTGATACTTACGTGAGACTTGGTTGTAGAGTATGGCAGAAGGACAGAATGTAGAGCTGGATTATAAACCAGTTAACAGGTCTACAACATCACAACGTGATCATCTGAACAGGATTTTAAGTAATGCTTCTAATCCTCTCTTTGATTCAGTAATGGGAAAGGAGATGATAATGACACCTTAAATGAAGATATGCAGAATTCCTTCAATAAATGAGTGAGGGAACTGGAGAACAAATCGTACAACTTTAAATGGCTTCAAAGGCAGAGGTTTCACCTTGAAGCTGCACTGCATCACAAGGTAGTTCCCAGGGGGCCGAGAGTTTTGAATATGTCCACCTATGGGAACACCTACCCAAAACTTTTACAACAATGGCAGGCACTTAATTTGAAGTTAAGTATGGGCTATATGAAATTATTAATTGATTTTTTTCTGCCACAAGAAAAAGAGTTGCTGACTGAAATCAGGGACCTGCAAGTGACTATTTGTACCGGTTTCCCAATAGAGGTGATTGGTGATCGGTCAGATATTCTACACAATACTATTGTGAACTATGAAAGGAGGCATTGTGCAACAAAAACTAAAAAACTTTTAAGAGACCTGAATGATTTTAAAACTGGTGCCATTTTTTCCTGGCCCAGAGAATGAGGGGATTATATAACAAATAATGAAGTACAAGCAGCTCCTGTATTGGTAGCAGAACTACATGTTGCCTTAGAAATGGCACCAGCATCATCAATACCTGTAGCAATGCATGATGGGGCTGCAGGAATGAACATGGAGGTTGCTTCGACTTCTTCAACATCAGAAGCAGTAAATATAGCTGTAAACAGAGCCTCCTTAGTAAATCCAGCTCCTTTTTCTTTCAAGTGGCCATTTTCAATAAAAATAAAAAAGTGATCAAGGAGCAGAACCAGAAAAGGGCATGTTTGGCACCTTCAAAGCATGGACGAGAAACATATGAGTACATGAGCTAGGGACAAGATGTAAATAGTCTTGTTTTGAACTTATCTTCTTTTGCTTTAACATCTGCATATATTTCTTTGCTGGACAAATGATTATCCTTTGTTCCAGTAAGGATGTTAGATAAGGTTGGTGTTTTAACTGATTTAAGATTATTTTGTAGGAATTTAACATTAAAGACAATTTTTCTAACCTCCACTGCCTCTGTAAGAGAATTTTAGAAACCCAACATATGTGTGCCTCAAAAACAGCCTACTGTTGATACACTTTTGCTGGTCTGTGATAAACAGATAAGAGATACATATGATGGAGGCCGTAGTGCATCGTTTTATAATTTGAGTAAAACTTAAGACAATGACTTGTATAGAAATTCGGCCAGCAGATAAAGGTGGCAGAATTGTAGTCATGGACAAAGAATTTTATTATCAACAAATGTCTGAACATTTAAGTGACACTACTGTATATTTAAGCATTTCTTGTAGCTTCTTACAGGGTGTGATGGAAAGGTTATTGTTTTTTTAGTTTTTGATATGTTTATGACAGGGCTAATCTCAGAAGACTTGTTTAAATATTTTAATGTGGAATTTCCTATAGTCCCAGTATTATATGGGTTACCTAAAATACATAAAAACGTGGTTAGTCCACCCATGAGACTGATTGTCTCGAGTATTGGTTGGGTGACAGAACCCTTATCTATATATGTGGAAAAAATGTTACACCCTGGTTTAGTTACAGTTAGTAATGTGCTGAAAGATACAAAAACTTTTCTGAATCAGTTGTATGCTGTTATTAGCGTACCACACTTTATTCAACGCTTTCGTCAAGGAGACTTCATCAGAATACAAAATCATTTACTAATGATAATGCTTAAATAACCACATCAATCAAATAATTAATTAATTAACAATAATCACATGATTGAAACTACTTTCTTTTAAAAAAATAATATATAAAATCTAAACATGTAAAAAGACAATTTATTAAAAACTTAACATAATTAAACCTAATCAAAATAAGAAATAAAGTCCATTTTTTTTTGTTTAATTTTAATTTTCTATCTTTCAAGAAACACTTTAAGTTAATAGTCTCATTAAGGCCAGGTTTCTTGTCAGAATAGAACTTAATTTGCCAAATAGTCTCTCTTTGTTCGAGATAATTTTTAATCGCCACCCCTAAGGTCTTTTTTACCAACTTCAAGAATAGAAAAGAAAAATTTCTTAAAATTCATACAATCTACAGAATGTCTATACAGAGCATTCCTAGAATCCTTAGTCTTGATACTGTATATGTGTTCCCTCATTCGTTCTCTTAAAGTACGAGTGGTCATACCGACGTAAAACGCCAGGCACCACTATATAAACTAATGTACACTACCCCTCTGGTTAAATAATTTACAAATCCAGGAACTTCTAATGTTGCATTTAAATGTTCTAGCAATACATAAAGTCCTTCAAAAACATATCTACAAAACCTACACTGTTCACACCTGAACATACCCTTTTTATGTGTGACATGTCTTTTGACTTCATTATCTAAAGAAGCACTTTCTAATAATCTTTTAAAATTAAATTTGTTTCTAAAGACAAATTTAGGTTGACACCCTAGTTTCTTAAATACATCCAAATTACCTTTTAAAATGCACCAATTTTTTTCCAAAAGATTTTTAATACCAACACTATCTACAGTCATGTCAAGTGAGCATACAGCGCCAAAAAAACCTTTGTTAGAACCGTTTTTATTACTGATACCCCCTGTTTTATTTAGTGGCGCCCTTAGTAATGCTGGATAAAACACCTCACGTTTATTAAGTATGTCAGAACATAAACTGTCCAGATAAATTTTATCATATCCCCTTTTAACAAACATTGTTGAAATAAGTTAAAATTATTTTAATAAGTCGCTGTAATTCGTAGTCATGTGGCAAGCTCTAATGTATTGCCCCTTTGGTATATTTTTCTTTATATGTTTAGGATGGTTACTTTTGTAGTGTAAGTAGCTGTTGGTAAAGGTCTTTTTATGAAAGATCTTGCTTTGAAAATTTTTTTCTTTTTCATCCCACCAAAGTGTGACATCCAAAAAGTTGACATTATGGTCACCCTCACTTTGGACAAATTTTAAAAATTTGACAGAATTGTTAATATCAATCAAAAATGAATCAACTGCATCACGTGTACCCTTAATGATAAAAAAAAGGTAGTCGACAAACCTGGAATAAAAAAGAATGTTGTGTTGTTTTTCAATCTCAACCAAAATATTAGTTTCCCACCATGCCATAACGATATTTGCATACGCTGAACCCATAGCAACCCCTCTTTTTTGTTTATAGTAAATCTCATCAAAAAGGAAAAAAAAATATTATTTAAAATAATCTCTACCAAATTACATACCAAAAGTATGGTGTTTGTTTTCATTCTAGAATGTGTAGTTAAAAAACTACGTACTGCCTCAACTCCTTCTTCATGAGGAATACAAGTGAACAAAGACACAACATCAATAGAAAACATAACGTGTTCCACTAAATTTAAATCCATCTGTTCAGAAAAAATTCTTGAGTTTATTCAAAAAATCCCAAGAATACTTTAAATAAGACTGAAGATTCTGTATCAACGGACTTAATAAAGCATCAACTAGTAATGCAATTCCTTTTGTTATAGAATATGGGGAAGACACAATAGGTCTAAATGGAGGGCCAACCAAGCCTTTATTAATTTTTGGTATACCAAATAACACCCCAATTCTAGGTTTTTCAACTAAACAAAAGTCATACATTTTAAAGTCCATGTCACTTTTTCCTTCTAATCTTATATGAACATCTTAGCCTTAAAGAACCACACTCCCTCAGTCAACATACTAGCTCACCTTCCCAAAACACATTCCAGCCATTCTCAAACATACTTTCTTCTCCAAGCTACGTTCTTGCAAAGTTTCACAGAAAGTTCCACATTTCCTACACTAATCAGGTTAACAGAAAATCCTTACACTTACTCACCAAACCCTCTGACCTAATAAAAAGACTACTTCTCTCCTTTGTAGCACGTGATATTCATCCCAACCCTGGTCCAAACAACAATGCTACTCTAAACCCCATCTGTCCCCCTCGCACTTGCTCATACTTACCCTCCAAACCCCCTAACTCTCTCTCTAGAGCTCACCTAAAGATCTGCAGCATTAATAATAAAATTGCCCACCTCCATGCACTGCTAGACATACACGCTTTCGACATCCTTTGCCTGTCTGAAACCTGGCTCAAACCAGCAACCCTAGACAATGAGATTACTCCCCCTGGCTACAACATCTACAGACTAGACCATATAGCCAAAAAGGGTGGTGGGATAGCTATTCTTTACAAAACAGGCATGCAAATAACTGTCATACATGAAAAACCTCCCTCTATAAGTAATGCCAAAATCCTTATCTCCAAACTGCAGCTTAATACACACAAATCCATCTATATAATCTGCACCTACCTTCCCCTGGAAATAATATCAGTTCCCTAGAAGAGATCCTTAGCTGGCTTTCTACTCACTTCCCACAAGAAACCATAGTCCTAGGCGATGTCAATGTAGACTGGAAAACCTGTACCTCAGTAGACCCTCCCACCCTCTTAAAATCTTCACGGTTTTTCACAAAACATTCAAGTCCCAACCAGAACTAACAAAACTAACAGCAAAGAAAGCATATTGAACTGGATTCTGATAAATAGTCACCACCAAACCTACAGTAGGGACACCACCTGATGATTTAAGTGACCACGCTCTTACTTACCTAATCAGACATAAAACTACTACCCCTAACCTAACTAAATACAAAATGGTCAGATCAAATAAAAACTTTAATCCTGAAAGCTTCCTTACAGAACTAAATGCTTGCAACTGGTTTCATCTTAAACAACTGCCACTGGATGATGCTGTGGCTTACTTCAACTCCAAGTTCCTTTCTATTCTAGACTTTCATGCTCCCTTAAGATCTATTAGAATTAGCTCAAAACCTGCCCCTTGGCTCTCAAAAGATAGAAGGCATAAAATTATCCTGAAAAATAAACTCTGGACCAAATTTCATAGCACTAAAGATCCCTCTGACCAACTTAACTTTAGACAAATAAGAAACTCCACTAAAAAAACTGTACTTCTAGATAAAAAAACTACTACTGCCATCTACAACAAGCTAACCAACAAAATCCACAAAAGTACTGGGCAGGTATAAATACTCTCTTAAAGCCTGGCCACTCTGACACCCCGTGCCCCTTAGACACTTCCCAAAACAACCCAAAACAAACTGCTGATGCCTTCAATGCCTTCTTTTATGAAACTGTCCAGTCTCTAGCCAATCAACCTAACCCCCAATATCTCCTCTCAGTCCTTCTCCTCTAACACTTCTATTCCCACTTTTCAACTGCAACCTGTACCCACATCACTTATCTGTTCTCTTCTCCACAAACTTAAAACCTCCTCTTCCTTCTGCTGACCTTCTACCGGCTCAGTATCTAAAAATTGCAGCCAAACCATTAGCATATCCCATTTCCATTCTGATTAACAGAACCTTTGTTGAAGGCTACATTCCTTCACTCTGGAAAATTTCACATATCATTCCCCTGCAGGGATCTCAACAGAACTCTCAAACTACCATCCCATAGCCTTACTCTCCCCCCTAGTTAAATCATGGAGAAATGCATCCAAAAACAACTTCTTAAACACCTGTTAATTCACAACCTTCTAGCTGACTGTCAACATGGCTTCAGGCCTTTCCACAGAACCACTTCAGCCCTCCTTTCCTTTACTGACTGCATCAACAAAAACCGGAACAATAATATACTTACCTCTGCTCTCTTTATTGAGCTATCCAAGGCCTTTGATATGGTCAATCACCATATACTGTTAAACTTACTTAAAGCTTTTGCTGTCGACTCTGGTGCTATAAAGTGGTTCAAGTCATATCTTCATAACAGACAACAGGCAGTGCTCTGGCAAAACAACTTATCCAACCTCCTACCCATTATCCTTGGAGTCCCCCAAGGCTCAATACTTGACCCCCTTCTGTTTTCTATTTTTATTAATGATCTACATACCAGGATTTCCTCTGCAACCTGTATACAACAATATGCTGATGATTCTAGTTTGATTTGTTCTGCCTCATCCCCCTCTGAACTGCACTCTAACACCCAACAGACTTTCCAAAATGTTGAAACATGGTTCCTAAAACAATATTTCATCTTAAACCCAAAGAAAAACAAACTGTTACTTTTCTCCCCCACCCGAAAATCCTCTCCACTCAACTTCTCTGTCTTGTCTAGTAATGGCACCAACATATCACCTGACCCTACCACCAGGCTCCTCGAAGTAGAGATAGACAACAACCTATGCTTTGATTCTCACATTAACAACACTATAAAATTAGTTAACAGAAAACGTGGCTCCCTGTTTAGAATTAAACCATTTCTTACACCACTTGCCAGAACTTCCATTGCCCATTCCCATCTGATTTCTACCCTCCTTTACGTCTCCTCTATTTACACATATTTGTCCAAAACTAACCTCACCAAACTGGCTGTTGTCTACAACAGTATTGCCAGATTTACCTCTGGCTCTACCTTTAGAACTCACCACTACTTAAACTTAAAACAATTGGGGTGGCTTGATCTGCAAAATCTGATCTTATTTCACCAGCTCTCCTTAACCCATAAAATCCTCTGCAAACATACCGACACCCCTATACTTACTACCCTTATTACTCCTTATTGCAACCTCAAAAGTCTATGTTCTAACAAACTTCTTATATCAACCTGTAAATCCAACAACTTGGCAGGCGATTCCTTGTTCTGTAACACAATAGGAAAAGCCTGGAACTCCCATCCTGCCAACCTCACTGCTATCTCTTCTCTTCCCTGTTTCAAATCCCAACTCAAAACTTACCTCATGACTCACTGGCTCTGCCCCTGTACTAACCCTGACTAGCTTGCAGTTTGCTCCTAGTAATCTCATTTATCATGCATACAAATCTTTACTAAAACTCACTTTTCTGCTGTCATACTCAATTTGAACTTCCACTCTTTGTACTTAATTGCTTATTGTTGCCACTGTAAAAATATGCTAATGCTATTATTATTTTTCTCTGAGCTATATTTCTAACTCTGTTTATTAATGTTTAATGTTTTCACTTGGAGCTTTTCTCCCCGGGCCTCTGCTGAAAATGGACATATATCCAGTTGGATCAGTCCGGTCAGCAAATGTAAAATAAAATAAAATAAAATAAATAAAATTGGAATATATTACAGGCTTCTGATGAACTTAAGGGAATAGTAGGTGATAGACCTTATTTTTCTTTTAAGAAAAATATGTCTCCTAAAAGACAGATGTGCTACAAATCTTCAGGCCATAAGCCTATTGTTGACTCACAGAGGCATGGCACCTATCTATGCAGAAGTTGTGCGGCATGCAAATAAATTTGCACAGGGTGCAATTATACTCATACAGGTATAGGATTGTCTATTGAATGTGACTTTTATGCCGATTATAGAATGAGAAATGTAATATATTTAAGTTATTGTAGTTACTGCCCAGTCTTCTATATTGGGAAGACTAATCGTTCACTGAGAGAGCGTATTATGGAACATTTAAGGGACATAAGAAATTCCAAAGAGAGTAATGCTCTAGCGAAACATGTGATGGCTGAGGCTTCGCAGCATGCATTTAAATTTTTCATTTTAGAGATTTTATTAGAGAGCATCAGGAGTGGTGACTTTAAAAATAAAACTGAGGCAGCAGAACAGAAATGGATTATTCATTTTAAAGGATATAGACCTCCTTGTATTAATGATTCTGTGACTTTGAAGCCTTTTTATGTGCACGCAAATTACCACATTAAAACTTACTGTTGATATTTATATTTTTGAAATGTTATCTTTATGTATGTTTTTAGTACTTTTCTATAAGTGTTATGACAGTCTGAGAGAAGGTGTATACATGTCTCTTTAAGAATGTTAATTGGAGTAAGCTGCTGACTTGATGGGTTGTAGTAGCTTAAATATGAGTGTGTTAGGGATTTCTGTAGTCTGAAGAAGCAGTGTAATATCGTGAAAGCACTTACTCTATATTAGTAAAATGTGTGTCCTGTAATGTACTGTACGGCTCGACATTTTGTTTCATTTCTGTAACTGCCTAGATTTCAATATAGGCTTCAAACAGACCTTCCCATTTAACGTTCTTTCTTTATCAGCCTGCAACTTAATTATCCAACGTAGTTCTCTTTCTTCAGTAACATTACTAAGATCACCCATTCTAGCAGAAAAATCCAATCTTTCAATGACCATAAAAGTGAAAGAATGTGTCACCCTATATTGAGCCACATGTCTGGCAAGTGCGTTTGTTTCCTCTGTCTCATATGCCTAATGTGCTCTCTAATATGTTCCTTGAGATTTCTGTTGGTCTTACCCATACAGAAGTAGAGACTTGATGTGCACTGTGCCAGGCAAACAATATTTATGGTGTTAAAATCAGCAGTCAAGTTAAACATAAATTTAGTCCCTAGTGTAGGATGTTTAAAAACTACAGACTCCACAGGGAAAAATGTTATTCTTGTATCGATAACTAGCTTTCTCTCCTACTAGATGCCTTAGCCTCTCACCTACTGTTAAAATGTGCCATTTCCTCTGTATAACTTGATGGATCATCCCTATGTCACTGGAATAAAACAAGGAGACAGGAACATTTGTTTTCTGATTACTAGATTTAATCAGTGGGGGCTATATCAATAGTCCCAGCTGAAAAATAAGGTTTCACTAAACTGTCACAAAGCTCAACCGTCTCAGATAACATACCCATGACTTCAGCTTGTTTATATCCCATGGGCAAAATCTCACCCTTTAATAAATTTAAATCTTGCTGAAATCTAGGTTGCAAATTGTTCAATCTAGACATCCTCATACTCTGACCTTTCATTATATTCCTGTAGGTGAATTGAGGGTGCATGCTATGTCTTTGCAAAATACAATTTCTATGACACTGCTTCCTATAAAGACCTGTGCTGAAATCCCCTCTATCATCCTCCATAATATTAACATCTAGGAATTCTAAATGTTCTTAGGAACTCTTTCCTGTAAAATTTAAAACAGAGATTGTAGTATGGATATAACTAATAAAATCATCCAATCATTGTCATCGACAAAACACTTGCAAAAGCAAATGTAAGGAGTAAAATCGTCGTTCTCCAGGACATACTTATGTTACCAAAATGCTAAGACTATATACTGGCATAGCTATTGACACAAGATGTGCCCATAGCTACGCCAGTACGCTGCCAATAGTACTCTTCAGCTGAAACAAAAACATTATGTTCAAATACTAGCTCCATAAACAGACATATCATGTCTATCTCCGTCTCAGTCATCGTTGTCTCTTGATGTAGAAATTCTCTCATAAGCTCTACTAGCATGTCATTAGGAATGATCGTGCACAGACAATAAATATCTAAGGTGACCAACAAAATCTGTCCTAAAAGGACAAGCATCAACAAAGGCAAAGAGATCAGTTTAAAATTGTTTTGTATCACACAGAACTATTTTTATATTAATCAAGACATTCTTCAATTTATGTTCAACATATATTGATACAGACTCCATCACCTCTCCACGATCTGAGACTATAGGTCTGAAAGGAGGGGTGATGGGGTTCTTATGTATCTTGGGTAACCCATTGAAAGTAGGGATCAAAAAATAGTCAACCATTAATTATTTAAACAAAATCATATGTGATATCATCTCAACAATCATATAGAGAGAATAGCTCGAATAAGTTGCTCTACCTGTGCTCGACTGATTTTTTTTCATAGACTCTAAAGTCACTTAAAAGTACTTTATACTATCATCATAAAACAATCCGTTCAAAATCACAATAGCTCTACCCTTATCAGTGTGTCTTATAGAAATACCATTGTCATTGCATTATATTTATAATGCTTCATATTCATTTTAGATAAATTATGAAACATACCCAATAATAAATCACTTTAGCACGCATAACAAAAAAACTTCCAAAGCTGGAAGTAAATTGGGATTAAACATACTAGGCTTCTTAAAGATGTCAACTGAACCATCATTAACATACATTGCCTTTAACATTACACTGCGAGCAAAACGTCTCAACTCAATAACTGTTTGACTGAAATCTGCCTCAATGCCTGGAATAAAAGTCAAACCTTTCTCAAGCACGGTCCACTCACTTTCTGTTAGTTGTTTATCTGGGTCACAGACAGCTAGGTAACACATGCAATAACATTTTGAATCATTTACAAGACAAAACCTGTTAAAGCAACTTTAGACAAGGAGCCTGTGAAAGCAACTTTAGACAAGAATTCTGTGAAAGCAACTTTAGACAAGAAGTAAGATGCAGAGACACTGGGAGGATGTACAACGTCAGATACCAGAACCTCTTCAGGGAACTGGACGAGAATGTGGAATGAAGAGGTGCTGCCTGCCAGTAAAAGACATAAGTAGGAAATAAATAAATCACAAAGACAACTGCAAGGAGACAAGAAAAAGGCAATATATTGTAATGGAAACAAGTGAAATAGTTATATCAGAGCACAGAAGAATAAGAAGCCTGTCTCACTGAATGTTATTGCCAAAACACAGTTAAAGATATAGAACTTGATTAAACAAAGGAATGCTGCAAGGAGTTGGCAAAAGAGTGGGTCAATGTTTTGAGTGACTCAGATGTGAACTGCTGCATATTTTATGGACTAAACAAACTGAATTGAAGCATTTATGATAGATGGCAGAGTTGAAGAGGTGGAAGGCAGTAATACAGAAGGAATAAATGTGACCACAGAAAAATAGAAACGATACCTAAGTGGAAGGGTTTGGCACTGAAATTCAGGTGACTCTGGACGTAGTAAGAAAAATGTAGTAAATGAGATAGATCTTTACCTGGGAGCACAATGTCAAAACTTTACAAACAATGGGAGGAACTGGGGCAGTTACAGGTAATGTAGTCAAGTGGGACAGAGGAGTAAGCCTCCAGCTACTTAATGATGTACAATAATCTGCTGTAAACACAATTTTAAAATTTAAGCCTAAGAATAAATATGTAATTATTGCCAATATAAGAAATGGAGAGCATGAAAATGAATTTATGGGGAGTAACATGGGAAGATATAGGTAAAAAAAAACATAAACAAACAATGAGTACAAAAATGGTTCAGAAGTAGAATAGTAGCTTCCCTAATAAATAAACAAACTTTTGAAATTTTGAATGCTGCTTTATTGACAACTAAATAGTGAAACATCCAAATCCCGAACAGCTGGAACAGTAATTTTTTTTCGTATGGAAAAAAAATTGCTGGTCCACAAACAAAAAACAAAATAAATAAAGTGGGGGGGGGGGCTTAGCCCCCCACACCCCCTACACCCCCCTACTTAAATATACCAACTTCGAGACTGCACCACAGTAGAGGAAACTGCAAAGTCCCAAAAATGGCCCTTTGATTTCTTTCCCTAGGAAAAAAAAATTGCTTTTCCATGTCTTCGGTATTTGGCATTTTTGACAATAAGCTGTCGATAAAGTGGCATTCGAAATTTCAAACGCTCGTTTATTTAATAGGGAACTGAATAATAAGGAGTTCTATGACTGCAAAGAAAGAAAACTTTAGAATATCACAAAAATAAAGATGGAGCAGACTACTGGGCAATGGTATGGAAGGGAGACCAACAAATGTGGCTTACCTGTACGTACACGAGCAAGATGCTTGTGGGGGGTTGTCAGATGCTTAAATCAGCCTGTTGCCACAAGTCAAGTTCTTCTGTTGGCTGGCTTCATTGATCCCTGAAGAGTTGTTTGACAAGTTTACCTTGGTTCTCTCCTCTGGCAGTTCTCAGTGGATCCATTGGCCAGTGACCAGGCTGGCAATTTTATATATATAAAATAACAAAATGTTAAAAAGGAAAAGTATTGCCGTTAGAAATTTCCTTGACTTTTAGTTATTTTACATTGGTGTTGTAGAGATTTGCCTAGGGGATGAGGAAAAAAGCTGGATACTGGTTCAGTCCCATGTTAGATCGTTTCTACCTTGATTAACTGAAGATTATATTTGGGTGTTGTTTGAAGATTTGGTAGGCTGGAGGGTTTTTGACTTGAGCCTGTTTTGATGGCGACATCATGAGTGCTAATGTCTGAATTCAAATACCTGGTCTGCTCGGGGGGGGCCTGTCTTTACCCATCTTAACAGGTTACCATTTTACACTGGCCAGATCACTTGTAGGGTCCTAGCATGGACAATTTTGTCCTATTTAGTGATCTGTGGGGTGTCTGTTTTCCCAACTTTTAGGTTTGTTCATTTCTAGATGTTATCTGCAACAGCAAATCATACATTATATAATGGGGTATAGACATGTAATCAAAGGCTATGTTTGAGTGTTACATGTTTCTTCCTCCAGAGAACACATTTTAATTCTCCTATCTACCCCCATTTTATTCCAGTCTATAGCTGGTCTAATTACAGGTAAAATTGATTTGGGTGGTGTAGGTCTTTGCAGATCAGTGTAGTGAGCAGTTTCATGCCAAGTTTTATTTTAGGTTAGGGTTGTACAAGAGTGGATATTTCATTTTATTATTTGCTTACCTCAGTTTTGTTGACTCTTATTTTGTTTAGTTGACTTCACCTAACATACTACTGAAGTGTGGACTATGCAGTTTGAAACATCTGCAGCTTTAGTGCACACAGGAGGTTTTCTTATACCTTTCTTAAGTCCAGAGCTTACTCGGATAGGAATTTATTGGCATACATTTTATCATAATCTTAGTATAATTTTCAAATAACAGTCAGGCTTGTGTCTTATAAAAAAATATATTATATGAAACTGCAGTGATGCCCCATTTATTTACAGTAATAAATATTCCGTGAAGCATCCCAAGGTTCAGTTTATTTGTGGGAATAAAAAATACAGAAGTAAATTAAAAGCAAAGGATATGTGTAGCATCAAAAGAAGAACTTGAGCTGAGATTTTCCTTTGTTGTTTAGTGATGTGTTTTCTTAACAATTACTACATTTTCTTTAACTTCCTATATTTTCAAAGGGAGACCCCCCCCCCCTTTTTTAAGAATCATGGACACCCTGGTACTGGTTCAATTGGTGGGTTTATCATGAGTTCATTAAATGGTTCTATCTGTTAACAGTGCACCACTTACACCCTGTTTAGGAATACTCTTTATAAATTGTGAAGGACAGGTGGAAGCAGTTAACTCTCGAAGATCAAGGCCTCTCTTCATACTTAGATCCATCACAAATTAAAGAAAGAAGCTTGGGAAAGAATACAGCCCCCCCCCCCTCCCCCACCACCAGAAGAGGAACCTTCACCTGATTCAACCACAGCTAAAAATCCCAGACATAGGACCAAGAGGGATGTACAAAGCTCCACTGAGACTCCTATATCAGTTCTAGAGGCCTTCCACCAATCAGAAGGTAATGAGGAGACTCTCCATTGGGTGTTAGAGATCAGTCGGTAGATCAACTTATCAGAATTTTTACATTCCTTGCTTGATGAGTGTAGACTTAGGATTTTTGATTTTTGATTTAGTTTTAGAGAGGAATTTTGGATCCCCTCCATTCACTTCCACTGGTTTTCTCAGTGGGCTTCAGCTCCCTGGTACAAATCAAGCTTCTTCAGTAATGTCAGGGCAGACTCCACACCCTGTCTCCCTGACTAATAATTGCAGGTCTAGGGATCTAGATCTTAAACTAGCTCAGTTTCTAGCCCCCATGGCCAGGAACAGTTCTTCCAAGTGCATCCAACCAGAGTCCCACATCACTGCTCATCACCTTGTGAATATTAAAGAAAAATCCATTTGGGGATATTTCATAAAGTCTTTGACTTGATTGATGCAGAAGATATTCAGAGGATTGTTGAGTCTGACTACACTGGATCTAAAGACCTCACCAGAGGCCTTGCTGTTAGTAAGAAAACCATTGCAAAATCCATAATCAGCAGCTGGGACCCAACTGGGTTTTGGCGGTTTATGGTTTATATGCTCATTCTCATAGATATGGACGCAAGTCAGGCCCTGCCACTTTTAACGTACTTTCTCTCCATTAAGGAAGCTCACCACATCCACAGGTTTTCTCCATTGATCATGATATGATCAAAGGCTCAGGAAGATGAGGGCTACAGACAAGACTCCCAGCTAGGATAAGCAGCACTCTGATGTTTGGCTTAGTTTTATGCTGGATAAGCCTCACCCCTTGAACAATGAATTCTCATCTGACAGTCTACTGAAATGAAATTTTTGTTGCACCTTCAATACCAGGAATTCTTCATGGCAGACCTGTAGGTTCTCCCATTTCTGGCCCTTTTGTGGGAAAGGGCACCTTCTGGCTTGATGCTGGTCTGAATCAGGTCAACCCTCTATGAGCCTAAATTCCCCCTAACTTATTAAAGCTCTATTAAGAGAAAGGAGCTCCTGGTCAAGGGCAGGCATCTTTTTCAGGTACAAAGACATAATCTTTCACAGGAGCAGTTACATCTTCAAGCTTTGAATACCCCTATCAGAGGAGATCAGCTTGCTGCATTTCTTTTAGATTACCCTGATAGGAAAGCAAACTCCTTTTTGGTGAAAGGTTTTTCTTTGGGTTTCTCCTTTGGGTATTCCATATCCTTAAATTCGTAGGTAGTCAAGACCCTTTCTTCTTTAAAAGAATAGGAAAATGAGGCACTAAAGTTAATTGGGAAAGAGGTTTTAGCAAGTAGGGTTTTCGGTCCTTTCCCTCACTCTCCATGGCCCACTAATAAGGCATCCCTGATAGGTTTAGTCCTGAAGAAAAATGAAGGGAAGTTTTGTTTGATCCATCATATTTCTCACCTAACAAGTCTAACCACCAATGGCTTCATTGAGAAGCAGCAGTCCAGATTTCACTATGCATTTCTGGACCAGGCTGCACAGGCTATCAGGAATTTCATAGATCCATGGTTGTGCAAATTAATATACAGTCCAATTTCCACCATCAGTGAGGAGGATTGCTGGGACTCCATTTTGGTGACCAGTTCATTTTCAACAAAGCCATGCCCATAGACTCCACTTTGTCACATACAGTTTTTGAAACTTTTATTTCCACTTTGCACTGGTGCTGGCACCAAAGGGGCTCTAGCCAAGCTGCTATCCATTACCTAGATGATTAGCTAATAATAGGTGAAGGCAGTGCAGGGGCTTTAGAAGGAATATTATCATCATCAAGCTTTGCAATCAGTTAGGTGTTACCTTGGATAAAGATAAACTGGAAAACCTCACCCAGGCCATCATGCTTCCAGGGCTACTTGCTGATGTTCTGGCTACTTCAGGCTTTCTGTTGATGAATTTTTTCAACTCAAGTCATCTATTCACAAGGGTTTGGGGGCCCATAAGGTCTGCATTAGGGACATCATGTGGCTTCACTGGCTATTGAACTTTGTTTGCAGAGCCATTACCACAGGCAGGACATTTCTCAGGTCCTTATCTTACTGCTAAAAGGTGGCAAGATGAAACACAACCAAGTGAGAACCAATGGTGGGATCAAGGGACACCTTCATTTTGGAGTACCTTTCTGGACAATTACAATGGGGTAATGCTTTAGCAAACTGCAATGGTTTTCTCCAATGAGCTACAACTTTACATGGATGCAACACTGGGCATAAGGCATGGTAAGCTATTTCCAAGGAATGTGGTTTCTTGCAAGATGGACTACCTTCTGTCATGAGAAAAAAAGACACCACCTTTTTTAGAAATGTACCCCATATTTGGAAAGAACATTTATCTAACAAGAGAACCTTTATAAACTCTGACAACCTGACAGTGGTTCATCCATTGAACAAGAGGTCATCTAAGTTTATATAAGTTCATTCTGTGATCAGGTTGCTAATTCTTCTTAGTTTACAGATCAATTTCAGCATCTCTAGCCACCATGTACCAGGAAAAGATAATGGCATAGCTGACAGCCTTTCCCATTTTTAGGTTTCTGGGATTTGCCAGTTGGTTCTAGATGCCACCCCCTCTGGGATACCCATCCCTCCAGAAGTTTGGATCATTGGTGATGAGTAGCTATGACTCATTTATCCAGGTCTTGGGCTCCGAATACCAAGAAGGCTTACTCCTCTTCTTCCACCTTGTATGCCTTTAGCCTCTTTTACAGCAAATTAAATCAACCCCCTCTGGCACTGGGAGATGCCTTTAGTACTGCAGTTTATTACATGTAGAAGTTTGTTAAATGGTACTCCTATCATGATACATATTCACCTAGCATCTTTAGGATGGTTGGCCTGATTTTCTGGGCTCCTTGATTTTTCCAGGCACTGGATCACCAAATGGGTGCTGAAGGGTTGGGAAAACACCAGAGGTGTCATTCAGAATCCCAGGAAAAACACTGGCAATCACCTCCTGGAACACATCATTAAGGGTCTGTACTAGTCGGTTGATGAATTCTACACATTCTTCCACTGGGCCACTTTCTCTATATGGATGCATGCGGGTGCCTTCAGATTCACTGAGGTGCTTTATTCTTCACATTGTGATGATGATGTTATTGGCAAAGTGCTAGTTTTAATCCAGCTAGGGACGTTTAAAACAGACCAGTCTGGCAAAGGATGGGAAATTAATTTTGTTAAGGCCAGGTCTCTGTCTCTGTCCATTGGGCAAAGTCCCTGTGCATGTTGATACTTGACATTCCATCCTCAAGCCCTGTTTTTATCTTTAAGTCTGGCCATCCTGTTACTTTGGCAGAAATGATCTCAGTTCTGAAGAAAGCCCTTATGCACCAAGGCATCCCCCCAGGGATATTCCTCCCACTCATTTTGCATAGGGTGAACCTGTAATGTAGCAGAGGAAGTGCATTTACTTTTCAGGGAAGAAGGTGCTTTGAATTTTGGGTTAATCCTTTGTCCAAAGAGTGAATTGACAAGTGTCCATCTGTCCATCAAGATGCACAAGGTTTTTGGATCAGGACCTTTGGATGACTCATTGGCTCAGCTTTCTAGGCTTGTCTTGTTTCCAGATTTGACACATTTGGTGTTAGGTAACAGTTAATTTTGTCTTACCAATTGTTTTGATCATATATTTTGGGGTAAATGATTTAGCCATTGTTCTGAAGAAAGTTTTAGCAGCTAGAATTCTGTCTGGCCATCACAGGGTTGCGCATCCTTCAGACAGACATTGTGGCTTTTTGGTCTACCATCCTTCCTAGGTTGGATTGGAAGGGCACAATTAGAAGTTCAGCTGTGGAAATGTCCAGGTGCTTCAACAACTGTCATGGGGCTTGATTGGCTCTGGACATTGGTAATAAGTTTATTGAACACAGTGACCTGATTAAACTGGACAAAGACTTTTCCGATGACGATATCATCCACTTGAATGAACTGCACCTTGACTTGATCAAGTTACAGTTAACCTTGTTAGCTAGTGATTATTTTAAATACTCCAGCAATGTTCATCTGGTGGGTTGCTTTAGCTGTTTTACTTCCTTTGGTCAACTGGGTAGTTTGAGCCTGGTTATAGGGGAACAGGGCCAGTGGATGGCTCCTAGCAAATTATGTTCCCCCATTACACTTCACTGTCCTCTTGATGGATTGATAGGTCAGGATGACCTATAAGTTTTTGTGCAATGTATGGATGGGGTCAGAGTTAACTATGCATTCTTGCTTTTACGAGTTGTCCAAGGGTCCTTGGAGTTATGCACCTGGATTATAACTGATAGCTGGAACAGGCCTGGTAATGCCAACCAGCTGGTGTAGTTACTGCATGTTTATGACTACTTAATATTCATGTTTTCATGATTGTTTTTTGGGCATTGTTATTTTGGTTCATTTTCTTATGAATAAAATGGCTGCAAAGTCATCACTGACTCAGCTCTAGTGGACAAATGTAAATGCTGTGATATGAAAAGATTGTGACATCAGTTCAGTGGTAAACCTGGATGGAGGTTTATACTGGATGGCAGCCAAGAAAAAATCAGGGAAGGATTGGTAAAAACAAGGAAAATACAGATGATTATATGGAACATCAAGGGTTCATCAAATCCCTTTAGAAGAAGGAGAATATTGGAAACTCTAAAGGGGATGGGGGAGCATTCAATTACAAGAAACAAAACTGAAATCAGAGGTGAGAGAAGATACTGTATTAATACTGCACAAAAGGAAATACAGACAACAGGGTGGAGGGACTAAAGAAGGAAGTAGCAATTGTAATTTTTAGGGGACTTCACATAATAACATAGAAAGTTATAAAAAGAAGGGTAGGCCGATAGATTATCTGGCAGGGATTGGTAGAAGAAATACACTTGACAATAGGATAAGAATGATTTGCATCAAGCAGGGATGAAGAAGGCTTCTACACTATATATAGCTTTATCTCTATCTGTCTATCTACATATTTACACACACACACACATATATATATATATATATATATATATATATATATATTTAGTGTTACCTGAGAATCTCATGAAAAGAAATACTCAAGACGGACAAGATTAAGATCAAAATTCTCAAATCTTGCAAGCTTAAGCTTGAATCATCAAAGAGATGCATAACGGTGTTTCTTATTTGCTGGAATCTGAACGGTCAGAGATTGCGGCAAGGGGGGATATGGAGTACTGATCCTTTCTCCACTGTGGTGCAATCTCAGAGTCAGAATATATAAGCAGAAGTGAAGGGAAAGAAGGCAGAAAAATAGTTGAACCTGCTAGAATGCATGCATAGGGAGTACCAGAGACAGGAAGGGAAAGATGGGACTGTGTTGTTTGACCTGAAAAAGCCATTAGATATGGTGAGGTCAGAATGCCTCTGGGAATCACTACATTACTGGCATAAAGAAAAACAATGGAAACCTATACTGCAGGTGAGAACGTTGAAATAGTTTCTAAAAAAACAAATAGTTCAAGATGCTAACCTTATACACTTGCTTACTTTCCATTTAACAAGATATAGATATATAAATAGATAGATATATAGATAGACACATAGATAGATGTATACATACATACATACATGCATATATTCAAGTATTTCTGGCACTAGCAGTACTGCCTTACTCGCCTGCTAATGTAACAAATCAATTATTCTTATAACAAGTGCCCAAGTTGTTCTTAAAAACATCTGAATTGGTGCTTGCTTTGATCTACTTTGTAGTCCAATACTTGCCTCAACACAATCTCAAAGAACCAGTTAGTACAATTCCTATATAATACCTTATAAAGGTTGTCTAATGATTCTCTACTACTCTTTGTTAACCCCAAACATTCACAAAGGTATTTTTTCACTAGATGCCCCATATACCAAATAATGTCTTTTCATATATTTCTATATGATATAATGTACAAGTTGAGATATTTTAATATTTCATAATAACGTAGATTTTCACATCCGTTGGTGCTATTGGCATACTTCTGCTGTACTCTTTCCTATCTACGCATGCTAGTTTCCTTATAAGCTTTTCATAACATTATTCCATACTCTAGTTTGGGTCTGATATGACCTACAAGCAATGATTTCATCATTTATGATTTCCTAAACTTTATAAATGGTGTTATACAGCCTATATTTTATAATAGTCCTTAACCAATTGATTGATTTAATCAGAATAATTCAAAGCAGGATCTACCTATGTAATGGGTCATTAAATAAATCTACAGTTTCAATCACTGTCAGTGGTTTAAAATGTTCACCTTTCAGTATATCTCCCAAATCTCATACACTTATTTCTGATGTATTTATCACCCTATTATTCTCCTGTGCCCAAATGGTCAATTTAGTCAAGTTCTTATGCATACATGCCTTGTCTCTGAAAGATGACAAAGACAGATATGAAAGAAATGACCTAAACAACTAAGGGCCTAGGACAGAGCCCTGTGGGACACCCTCACTGTAACCTAAAATTCCACCTGTCCAATTGTTGTGTGATACTTGCCATGGCCTATTTGTAAACTATGAAGCCATTCATCTTATCAAGATTACATTAATACCTAGTTGTTGTGATTTATTGAGCAGTGTTTTATGTATGATCCTATCAAAGGCTGAAGATAATTATAGATCTATTTTCAAGACACACCTGCTGGTATATGGCTTCAAGTCCCAACTTTCCAATTCTGACAATTTTTTATTCAAAATTAGCTTCTCCACAATTTTTCCACAACAAGAAAGTAACCATATGGGTCTATATGACTCCCCTTTTTTTTAAAATAGGTTTAAAAAGTGAATGTCTCCAATATTGCAGAATCTTCTCTTATTTAAATGACCTAGTAAATAACAGATTTAATAGTACTGCAAGTTCATGCCGATGTGTTCTCTGGTCATTATTACTAATTCTGTCTCTTCTACGTGCTATTTCTGGGTCTAGTTTGCATCATTCTTTTTCAATATCATCTAATTTAGTTACAGTATATGAAATGTCTTGAATGTTGATAGCACACTATATCATCCCCTTTATGAAGTCAAACTGTTTTGCAAAGGATTTTGTAAATGAATCTATAATTTGTTGCATTTGAAAATACATTTTAGAATCTGCACACAGTTTATCAGTTTGTATGTTTTTATTCCCACGACATCTTATGACTCTATATTTTCTATTAAAATAAAATTAATGGCAGAGTGAATTAGAAATGTATAAGATGATTGCAAATAGGTCATGCTCACTTTAACTCTGAATTCTAACACATGCTGGAATACAGTCACAGTAAAATTTTTAGGAATGTTAGGGTTGCCACAGCCATTTTAAATCTATATGTACAACACCTGGCTCTTATACAAGATGCTGCAACTGCCAGACCTCAGTCTAGAAAGTATAGGTTGTTTAGACCACATTTGACCTACCATGGACTACATTAAATAGAAATAATGGAGCATTTCAGGATGGAAAGGGATACTATACAAGAAATAGTGGACATCTACCATCCTCACCTGTACTCAATGAGAATCATGGAGAACCTATTTTAATGGAAACTAAAGTATGTTTAGCTTCACATATACTAGCTAGAGTGACTTTTCAGTGACCCACGGGGGACACAGTGAGGATTTCACAGGCCTCTGCTTCAAGAATACTCCACCAGTTCCTCAATGCAATGCTGCAATATGTGAAGGAGCATATCTGGTTTCCACAAACCTCAGAGGAGACAGATACCAGCATGTAAAATGTCTATGCTGTAGCTCATTTCTCTGAGGTACTGGGGGCTATAGACTGCACCCACTTTGAAATAAAAGTTCTACCTGGTAAACTGGGAGGCGGCACTAAATAGAAAAGATTATTGTTCTATCAAGTGTCAGGTGGTCTGTAATGCACAAGTTATTATCTATAAAGAGTGTGTGCACGCCACCCTGGCAGTTTCCACAACAACCACATATGGCATACCTGTGACCTGTACCTAAGGTTCTCAAACAGCTACATCTCAAAAGGACATCTAGTAGAGGATGCAAGATATGTACTAGAACCTTGACACGACTCCTATGAGAAATCCACATAGCCCCACTGAACAAGGTTACAACACTGCATTCTCATATATTACAAATATCATAAAGCATGTATTTAACTGCTCAAATCATAGATCTGCTGTCTAGATACATCTGGAGGTGTTCTGCCATATGACCCTCCCACCACTGTAAAATACTGAATGTCTGTGCCATCCTACATAACATCATACTCAGAAAGTAGTTGCAGCAGAGGTTCAAGATGGCTGCTGTCCTATAAACAGTGTTGAATCTTAGCTCAGCAAAATTTCAACAAATATTACCTTAAAGTAGCATCAGAGAATCAACTTACCTGGACAATAAGCTTACCTTGGAATAAAGGATAATTTTTTCTTACAGTTTTTCTTTAATTCTGACCCGTATGCGGTATTACAGTGAGGATTGTGGCTGATATTCCCATCCCTTGCTCTACATGTGCTATCCTATGTAATCTGGGACTTCTTGGCCTGCAATCTCCTAATAAAGGGAACCAAGAAAATCAAGTATGTCACAGGATTCTATACACATGGATGCTCAAACTACAAAAGCAAAATACTCTTCAATCGCATCCCCAGAAAAAGAAACACTACCTAAGAGAGCAAGAACTGGAAAACAACAGGAAAATACAAAACCTTCTGGCAAGGTAAAAACAGACCCAACTAACATGGATGAATTAAAACTGGCACTACAACCTACTCAAACTGCAATACAAAGCTTCTCCTCTCAACTACAAACCTTTGTGGATTCCATAGACAGAATGCTTACTAGGATTGACAAAATGGAAGCAAAGGTAATGGATAATGAAATCAAGATAGAGCAGTTACAAAAAGATTATAATACTAATGCCAAATCTATCTTAGACATGCAACAGAAACTTTTGGACCTGGAAGCCAGATCAAGATGCAATAATATCATAATAAGGGGTATTCCTGAACGAATAGAGCACAATACTTTGCCAGAAATCATTAGTAATATCTTTGCTTCACTCTTGGACAATGCTCCCTTTATAGACCAAATAATAATAGAAAGAGCTCACAGAGCTCTCAGACCATCTTCAGATACAAAAAATCCTAGAATTGTCTACGTTAAAATTTTAAATTAACAACATGTTAACAAAATCCTTCTGGCAGCTAAAACTAAAAAATATGTTGTTTGGAATGAAACCAGAATGTTTCTTGCAGCAGACCTCCCTGCACAGATAAAACTGGAGAGACAAAAGTTGACACCCTTCTGCGCATATTTAATACAAAAACATATTAAGTTTCAGATGAAATACCCCAATACTTTGATTTTTCATCACCAAGGTTGCAAGTTATCAGCAGGAAACAGTAAGGAAGCCACATCGGTCTTTATCAAAGCATTCAATGAATCTCCTGACTCAACACAACATAATCGTTAACCTACCTTAATGTATTTCTCCTTTTTGTCTGTTGTATCCGATCCAGGAGGACGATAGCAGACCTCAGTGAGTCTGTAAATTTGTCCGGTGACTTGCCCTAACCTCCTGGACCTTCATTTCTCTGTTCGCCAGCTGGGGATCTGGCCCTGCACCTCGTGGAGCTAGATTAGTGTCTAAGAGACTACAATGTCCATTTCTACCATGTTCTGAACCTCTGTGACATTTCCTGACCTTTGTTCTCCCATAATGCCTTAAAGAAATAGGCATCTAAACAATATTCCAAACACCAAGGAAGAACCTGTCGTTTTGTTTAAAGAGGCACTTTTGTTTTTTTGTTTTTTTCAGTATGTAATGTCTGGAGCAGGGGCTGATTTATGTTTTGCATGGGCATATACTAGCAATATGAGGAGATGACTTGTAAATTATTACAGTGGATCGCCGGAATGAAAGCCATTGTGAATTTCTGGCTGTATAAACAATCTCAAGAGCAATGATCATGCTTTTATTGAGCAGCCTCTCATCATATGATGAAGAAGTCATCAGGTACTTCAGCTCATAAAAACTTTTTTTTTTTTCCATTAAAGAAGATCAAACAGCTTCGTAACTTATAACCCAGGGTTTTGTTATGTGTAGATATTTGTGGGGAATGATTATTTACAAGCTGTAGGTAAGGCTTGTGGGCAACATTTAGTTTGGATTTATATACTCTGCTATATGAGCAATTTGCCCTTTACTTAATTTGTTCAACCATGATCTAATAGACAGTAAGACACTCTGGGTAACACTGTTTTATTACACAATACAGGTCTTATATTGAATGTCATTTTTTCAAGGTGAAATGTTTTCCTTTTGATCATTGTACTTAATTGCTGTTGATTTAGACTAGTTAATGGTATAATCAAGAAAGTGTTGCTCCTTTTTTTTTTCTTTATATATTAGAATGTGTGGTATAAGCATATAGTATAATGATGCCAGATCTTTAAGTGTTAACATGCAGTGTGTATTGTATTAATGGTTCATGTAAAGAGATTAGAATGTAATGTCATATATATACAATGTCTTAACCTTATCTCTACTCAAAACATAACATGTACTCTGATTGTTATACTGTAGCTTCAGACTTGTGTTTTTCTAGCACTTTGGAAATGTTAAACTGCAGTTCGGATTTAATGTATTGAGTATGAGTTACATCTCATCCATACGATTAATATATACTCTAGGTTAGTCAGCTATGTACCACGTATGGATATAGTATATACCTTCATGCATATTTATAGCTAATTTATCTGTTTAATTCAGGTTTGCTGAGCTATGAGTATGGTTTTTGAAACTGTTAGGGATAGTTTTGCATTTAGATTCTGTAGATATTGTTGGTTCAATACGGGATATCTTAAATCTAACCAGGTTATTTGCAATATATATTTAATCGGTTATATCACACAATATCCCAATCTCTTCCGGGCCGGAGGGGTGGTGGTTAAGTACGGGATTTAGGCAGGAAGGGTTTCTTATATCTGCCCAGACATACTGGTCTACCATCTATCCTCATTTAAATAATCCTACATTCTCCACGTATAACTTACTTTTTGTTATTAGGAAAAACAAAAGGAATCATAGATGCTGAATCTTGAGTCATGGAACATTAAAGGGTTACAAGCAATTAAGAAAAGGAAACTTTTCATGCATCTGGTGTTCAAATCTGCATTAAATATAATCTTCATCCAAGAAACTCATCTAGTTAATAATCACTGGGAATAGGAACGAGGGAAGCGTTGGATAAAAACTATTATTGCATCAGGTGCTAAAACGAATAGTGTAGGGGTTGCTATAATTATCAAAAATTAATTCCAACATGACATAATTAAGTATGACGCTGATGAAGAAGGTAGATAGACCTATTTAACCACTTAGTAGTTTCATAGTTTCATAGTATAGTAGTAGGCTATCTGCCCTGGGGCATTTGTAAGCCTAGCCATAGTGATGTGGCTTTTGCCACCCCAGGAAGTGGTACAAAAAATGTACAGAATAAATTTAGAATACTGTGCCTCTGTCTAGTAGTGACACAATGAAGGTCCCCTTATATAATAGAATTAGTTTACTGTGCCCCTGTCTAGCAGTGACACAGATGTGACCCCTGGGGTAAATTTATGATCTCCCATCCACTCATCAAGATTTCTCTTGAAGAGAGTCAGTGAGGGGCTCTGCCTAATACGAACTGGGATCTTGTTCCAAAGCATGGGAAGCCTCTGGGTTATGAATCTATCCCTCCAGCATGTCCTATTCATACTTGTGCCGAGGTTTAAATCTTTAGCTCTCGTGGTGCTGATGGATTTGGATTTTTTGAGGTGGAGCATGTCCATCAGATCCTGATTGGACATGGCCTTGTACGTCAGGCAGAGATCACCTCTGAGCAGGCGGTATGCTACTGAATAGAGCTGAAGTTTCTTTAGTCTGGCAGAATAAGACATATGTTGGAGACCCTTGATCCTCTTGGTGAGGTACTTTTGTGGTCTCTCCAGCTGTTGCAAATGCCGGGTGAGGTACATACCAAATGGGGCATTGTACTCAATCATGGGTCTGATGAGGGAGGAGTATAGGGGTACAATGACATCCTTGGATCTGGATGTGAATCCCTTCATGATGAGGTGTGCAAGGTAGAATGTTTTTCTAACCACTTTGGCAACATGGGTGTCAAATGAGAGGTCGCTGTCGACTTGGGTCCCTAGGTCTCTGATTACTTTTTCCATACTCAGTGGGTTGCTGTCTATGTGATAATTTGTGGGTACTTTGTTTTTCCCAAAGGGGATGACTATACATTTTTTGGCATTTAGTTTAAGGCCGTGACTCCGGCACCAGTTGTCTGTTTCTGTGAGGCCTTGTTGTAGGATGTATGTGTCTGCTGGTGTATCGACTATGGCGCCTAGTTTGCAGTCATCTGCGGACTTTGTCAGCCACAGCCCTCCCATGTTTGCTTTAACATCTGAGAAATAAATGCCGAATAAGAGGGGTCCCAGGACCGATCCCTGTGGGACACCACTTGTGACTGGCTTTGAGTCTGACATTGCTCCAGCGATTTTAACTTTATGGGTTCTGTCCTTTAGCCAGTTTGCAACCCATCTAGTGACATAAGGGTTTACGTTTAAGCTGTTGAGCTTATCTATGATGCCTGAGTGGGGTATTGTGTCGAAGGCCTTAGCCAAGTCCAGGTAGGCTGTATGGACTGCTTTGCCCTCATCAATGGCTCTAGTGACTGTTTCGAAAAAGTCAACCAGGTTCAAGAGGCAGGATCTGCCCTTTACAAAGCCGAACTGGGTGGGGTCAAGTGTCTGTAGGTCCCCTATGTCTCTGTTTATGAGTTCTATAATGATTCTTTCCATAGCTTTGCAGACCAGGCTGGTTAAGCTTATAGGGCGGTAGTTTCCAGGGTCTGTAGAGGCACCCCCTTTGTGGAGTGGGACCACTGTTGCTGTACACCAGTGTTCAGGTACATATCCCGAAGTAAGGCTAAGGTTAAATAGCATTTTTATGTGTGGGTTTAGCTCCTCTTGGAGTTCACGTAACACGCAACCCGGGATACCGTCAGGTCCCATTGATGCTGTGTTTTTAGCTTTGTTTAGGGCGGTTCTCACTTGGACATCTGAGATGACAGGGAGATTACATTCAGCTGGGATAAGTATTTCTTCTTTTGGGGGTGAGGGAGGGGAAAAATTTGCACTGAACCTATCAGCCAGAATGTTGGCAATATATGTGGGTTCAGTGTATTTTTTGTTGTTGTGAACCAACTCTGAGCATATCTGAGGGATTCCGCCCAGGTTTCTAACATAGCGGAAGAAGGCTTTGTGGTTATCTTTAGTGTCCTTAGCAATTTTTCTCTCAAAGTTGGCCTTGGATGTTTTTATGAGAGAACATAGTTTTCTGCTAATGTTGATCAGAGATGTCTTCCCTTCATGGGATTTTGCTCTGACGTGCAGTAGCTTCCTTCTTCTGTTATACAATTTGTTAATGGCTGAGGTCCACCAGACAGGACGCTTGCCTTTGGTGGAGAGGGACTTGGATTTATTTGGGATTGCATGATCCATGCATTCTTGGAGATGTCCATAGAAAGCATTTGTGAAGGATTTGGCATTGTGGGATGTGGTATCCACTGGCACAGTGGGCTTAAAGGATACCATCTCAGTCTTAAGAAGAACTTGGTGTTCATACCTAGATAAACCTACCTTATTTATTAATATCTATGCCCCATGCACCAGACAACAAAACTTTCTTATGGCAATTTATAAAATACTGGAATCATTTCCTAATCATTACTACATAGTGGGAGGGGATTGGAATTCAATACAAGATTCAATGACAAGATAGGTCCAATATTAATGCTAAATATAATAAATACGCTACTTTAACTATTTCTTAACTTAAGGAGGATTACAGTTTGTTTGATCCTTACATCTACCAAAAAGGCCTTTCCAAAAAGAATAAATTCACTTTTTTTTCTACCTGTCATAAGAATTGGTCTAGGTTGGACTTCTTTTAATTTCTTCAATATTCAATAACTTTGATATCACATTTAATACTGAGCCAAGATATCTCTCGGACCACTCAAAAATTTCCGTTTCTACTCAAGGGAATTAAAAAAACATTCTCAAAGTCCAAAATCATTTGGTGGCATCTAAATTCAAACCTACTAAAAAAAACTGATATAATTTCAGAAATTGAGTCCTACCTAGATCATTTCCTTCAAACCATGCAATCCAATTCATCTTCTGTAGACTATTCCTGGGCTGCTACTAAGGCAATGATTAGAGGAATGCTTATAAATAAAGCTGCATATTATAAAAAACTGTACAACAAAATTGAAGCATCCATATCAGATAATATAGTTACGTTAGATGCTAAAATTCAAACAAAGTACTCCCCCCAAACAGAAAAGGAAATAATGCAACTACAACAGGATCTTCTGTCTCTCCATGCTGAAAATCTTTCATACCAGGAAATAAAAACAGTAGCAAACTACTCTGAATGGGCACAATTCCCTTCTAAGTTTCTAGCCAGAATCTTGAATCAAAATAAACCTCCTCCTACTATTCCAGAAATTCATTATCAGGGGATAGGTTATCAGACTATGCAAGAAATAGTTAAACTCTTTGAATCATTATATTCTCAGTTATATAGTCCTTCCGAAAGTCCTTTAGACAAAATAGAGCTCCAAAGCTTCCTAAACAAGATAATTTTCCCCAAACTTTCTAAAGAACAACAAAACATCCTAGCCAGGGAAATTACACAACAAGAAATTAATATTGTTATTAACAATTTGAAACATAACAAAGCTCCTGGCCCGGATGGCTTCACAGCCGAATTTTATAAATGCTTTATTCCTAAAATCTCTGAAGCTCTGCTGCTGCTTTATAATAATATTATCTACTTTGGAATAAAAATACTTTAACTCTTCTCCCAAAGCTATACGGATCCACCAATAAGTGCTCACAACTGTCACAGTATTGTTCCACCACTTTAATAAATGAATAAAGGACGTGTAACAAAAATAAGACGGGTTGCTGACAACCAGTCTAACGGTACAAACTGCACGCACAAAACACCTTGAACCATGTATACGAATGTCGCCAATGCTTCACGGTAAAAGCATAACCTGTGCAGTCAAAAGCTTAACACAAACATAGCACAGTCAAACGCTTTTAAGATGTAGCTCAACGTAACAATGTGAAATTCAAAATCGAATCTTCCCCAGTTGAACGAAATCCAATAAATAATTCACATGTATAACAAGTTGAAACAGTCCAAAGCTTTTTACAACAAAAGTATAAATGTTCATGAATATAAAACCATCCTCAGTTAAGCGCTTTCAGCCAGAACAGTTGGCCTTCATCAGAACTCATGTGAACCATTTATTGGATTTTGTTCAACTGGGGAAGATTCGTTTTTGAATTTCACATTGGTACGTTGAGTTACATTTTAAAAGCGTTTGACTGTGCTATTTTGTGTTCAGCCTTTGACTGCACAGGTTATGCTTTTACCGTGAAGCATTGGCGACATTCGTTTATAAGGTTCAAGGTGTTTTGTGCGTGCAGTTTGTACTGTTTAGACTGGTTGTCAGCAACCCGTCTTATTTTTGTTACACGTCCTTTATTCATTTATTAAAGTGGTGGAACAATACTGTGACAGTTGTGAGCACTTATTGGTGGATCCGTATATACTTTGGAATAAAGGACACTCATCTGAATGCATCAAGAACTATTTTTATTCCAAAACCTAATTCTGACTCCAAAAACCCCTGGATGTATAGACCTATTTCCATTGTTAACTTAGATATGAAGATTCTGGCTACAGTCCTTGCTAACAGACTTAAAAATATCATTCTCAGTATCGTATCACCTGAACAATCAGGATTTATTCTTCATAGACAAACTGTTGATCATACACTTACACTAGAAACCTTGATTTTGCTCTCTACACTAGCTAAAACTCCTATTTATACCCTAGCCATAGATGCTTCCAAAGCCTTTGACCGAATCAGCACAGAAATTCTGTCTGATACTCTCCCTCACTTCAATATACCATTCTCATTCATTAATATTATTAAAATCCTTTATTCTAATGCATATACTGTATTACAAATAAATAAACAAGTATTATCCAGGATTAATATCAGAAATGGTGCAAGGCAAGGGTGCCCCCTTTTCCCTCTATTATTTAACCTTTTCATTGAACCTTTACTTCTATTAATTAAACAGAATACTTATCACCACATTCCTGTAATTTTAACACAAAAATATCCTTATCAGCTTATACTGATGATTTAAATATATATTTCACCATACCTAATTCTGATCTAGGAAAAATTATGAACTCCATTGACACCTTCTCTAATTTCGCAAACTATTGTTTAAATAAAGATAAATCACTAATTTTCCCAATTAATATGTCTACTCAATACCCAAGTATATTCCCATCAAAAGGTATAAATATTAAACAACATTTCCACTATCTAGGAATTTCATTCTTCCAGGATTCTACAGCATTTTACCAAGGTAATATTACCAGATTATGGTCGAATGTACACGAAGACTTAATTAGATGGGCTAAGCTGAATCTTCCCTTCCTCGCAAGAGTAGCATTCATTAAAATGAACATACTTCCTAGATTCCTATATATTTTTAATGCAACAAATATTATTCTTTTCAATAAATTCTTCAAAAATATATACTCATCCCTTTTGAAATTTATTTGGTCTCCTTAATCTGTTAGGATTAGATACTCTAAACTATCTTATCCAAAAGAACAAGGAGGTCTTGGGTTACCCCATTTGAAATTATATTACGAAATTATTAACTGCAGTAGGTTAATCAACATAGCTAAATACAACAAGGAGTCCAATGTATGGCATCCATTCTGGGTTATACTATATAACAACTATATTAAATCACTGAAGTTTAACCCTTTAGCTCTTCCTTTCATAGATAATGATAATTTGGGTAAAATCAAGTTACACAGTGACATAAAATCTAAAATAGGAGCAGTGCAAAAACTATTTCATTCCTTAAAATTGACCCCTGCCTTTAATATCTTACAACCACTACATCATAATCCTAACCTATAAATGAATGGGATAATGCTAAACTTAGCTCAATTCTCTCTTCTGAAGGACAAAAATATCATTGATATCCTTCCTTTTAAGCACCACTCGTTATCAGATATCAGATCTAAGATGAATCTTCCCAAAAAGTATACAATTATACTAAGACAAATCATGGATCTATCTCATAAATTCTTAGATCACCCTTTGCTATCTGAAAAAGACATCTCTTCCTGCAAAATTATTTGGAACCTTCACCTCCATAAAAAGAAAATGATTTCAAACACCTACAAATTTATAATGTCTTTATAACCCCAAAAGGAGCCTATATATTCTAGCTATTGGCTGAAACAAGATCCATCTATCTCCCATGATCAAATTGCGAATGCCATTAAGACTAGCTACAACCTTATTCCCCTAAAAAAGCTCAATTACACCCAGTTGATGTTACTGAACAATGCATATCTTACCCGTAATATAATTAATAAAATCCACCCCAATTCTTCTCCTCATTGTCAAGTTTGCAATAATCAAAAGGAGGATCTCCTTCATATATTTTGGATCTGTAAATGTTCATACAAGCTTTGTTGTGCCTTAAGGGTTCAGTTAGAAAAAATAGGCTATGAAAAATCAACTTTATCATGGAAATTTACACTGTTACATATCCCCCCACCTGGATTATCAAAGTTACAACTAAGAATTTTAATTTCCATCTTCATGTTAGTAAAATATTACATTACTCTTAACTGGAAAAGTAGACACTCACTTTCTTGGGAAGGCTTTAAGTTACTTGCAGTTAATCATCTTAAGGCTCATAGGTATCTATTTCATAAACCAAATCAGAAGGATTATCTTAAAGAATACTGGAGGATGTTTTTGATTATATTCTAAAATGAATGTAACTTGTAACAAAGTCAATTGGGTTATGTTTGGGCATGATATAACTGTATATAGTTATGTATGTATATAGTTGTTTTTCTTTAGTATATGGTGTTGTATCTATAAACCAATAAAAAGAATTAAAAATAAATAAATAAATAAAGTAGTTGCAGCAGGGTACTTCAGGATAGGGACTGTAGTTCACAGCATTGCAGGCAAAGTCAGGTGACACAGACGAGAAGTCAAATGAAAAACCTGAAACTGGGGATAATAATAGGTGATGGAGGCATGAACAATATGCCATGGAACTGGCTAAGAGACAGTGAATAACACTGATACTCACTACTTAATTAAAAAAAGCTACACAGATGCAAACAGTTGCATTGATACATAGTAACAAACCAATGGTTCCTGACTCATACTATAGCTGGCTATCACAAGCATCACACATAAGGCAAACAAAGACTATAACTTTCTCTGCAGAAATAACAAAGGTGAGTGCTGCACTGGTAATGAACTGATAATGCTTATTTATGGTTATGTACTGTACTTCAGTAAAATCTAATTATGTTTATCTGTACAGGAATGTCATAAAAATGACAGAAAACCAACTATGATGAATTCAAAAATAATAGAAAAAATACTTTACTTGCCAGCCTTTGCTTCAAGCATAAGCAGCCGATAACAAACACGCAGGGCATAAGACAATGTCAGCATCATGTGCACAAGTAGATGACTGAGCATAACAATGCAACCTTATGACTGCAAAAAAAAAAAGATGATTAATTAAGACGTAAATGATAAATTGCAATCTAGCAGTCCAAAGAAAAAAGTATTCAACAAAAATATGATTTGCCTGCTCACTATGTGCTTAGGACATAAGCAGCCCAAGTCAGACTCCAGCAACAGCCAGGGCAATCTCAGCATCATCTTCACAAGGGGGCAGGGTGAGTAAGCTGTGTTATATAAGTAGTACTCTTTTATTACTACTATTGCTACTGCTGCTAATACTACAACTATGGCTACTACAAATAATAACACTGTTGAAGTAAGGCAGACAAAAAAACTGAAAATGATTTTATATCCTAATGAAAACATGGCCTTTTAGTAAAAAACATTAGCATCAGAGACAGGCAACCCTAAATCACAGAATTATTTAAAAGGCAGGGCACATCATAATTAGCAGCAGCAGCAAAAGCAGTCTGACAGAAAATAAGTGCATGTGAGTAAGTGAAATTAGGACAGAGCAATTATGCACTGTCTGGGCCAGTATCTCCAGATGAAAAAACAAAAGTGTGTGTGTGTGTGTGTGTGTGTGTGTGTGTGTGTGTGTGTGTGTGTGTGTGTGTGTGTGTGTATGTGTGTGTGTTGTGCAATGGTCAACATTAGATGTAGTGCGCGAGTGTGTGTGTGTGTGTGTGTGTGTGTGTGTGTGTGTGTGTGTGTGTGTGTGTATGTGTCTTCTGGAACACAGCCACAGCATTTGTGCTAGCACTGCATCCTGGCATACTGGACAGATGTGAGGGGTGCAAGGTTGAGGATCCAGTTCATTGTTTTTCCCCCAACCACATGAACTTCCACTGCCAGGAGTTGCACTGCTGTTCTCATTATTCTGGCTAGAAGTCGGGGTGCTACCTGAATGTAAATGATGTCTGCTGGATGAGGTGTCATCATGGCTACATTGATGACCTCAACATTGTGACAGAACACATATGTGTTTGGACACATTGATCACTGATGTAGCAGTGGAAGTACTACCACTGCAGGATCAGGATCTGTCACAGCCATGACCACATCAGTTCACATTTGATGATGTACTAACTGTTTGGCCTTGTGGATGCTGCCCCTCCCACAGCAGATGTTCCATGACAGATAATGCATGGTTCAGTGTGTCATTTGCACTGTCCAGTAAGTCACAAATGACTTATGCAGTCTTGTACATTAGCATATGTGACATACAGTACTCTTTCCATCTCTTCTGAGGCCCTGGTGGAACCTGCCTGTACCTCGAAGATTGCTCTGCACATACTTTGGCTGGCAGATACTGACACTCCAACATCAGGGAGAGGACATTAAACATACCTTTTCTGAGTACCTCTGTCAATACCCCTGTGTGCTACATCACTCTTGAGTAGGATGGGGGAGATTCAGCCAGCTCTGCAACTAGGATAACCACACTACCCTCATCAACTGTGACCTAACCTGTCCACTTTCAGAAGGCTCTGTATCATGGATATTTGTAGGCATGATGACTGTTTCCAGACTGTGAGGAGGTAATGCAGGAACCACTCTGTTCTGTGTCATACATACCCTCTGCAACTCCAGACTGTATATGTTCATCACTGTCATCCTCGTCAGAGGTTACCAATACTCAAACATCAGGTGGTAGGAAGTCCACAGTTCTGGTGCTAGCCTCACCTATGAATACACCAATAAAACAGAAAAATACAAGAAGTACAATGACATGATTACAACATAATATCTATATATGCATACATCAGTCACGCATCCAATTTTAATGCATGTAACTAATGACAAAAAAATGTATGCTGATACCCTATGTTCACAGATTAGCACTAGGCTAACTGCTGTTCTGGACCATTTTAAGACTAGTCAATGATCACATGTGAGAATCAAACCCTGTGCCTTGTGTCTGTATGGTAAATACCTTAACTATTATGCCAAACTCCCACCCATGTGCAGGTGGTCATTGTATTTCAATGCCAGATGAGCCTAGACACACAAATTGCAGTAGACATAGGTATTATAAGCATACATAATAAGACAACATAACAGAAAATGTAAACTATAAATTATTTTTTATTTGACTAGCATGCCTGGACCATGAGTAGTAGAGATCCACTGGCTGTTCTCCACCTCTGCCACAACATCCAACATAGTACCATGGAGCTTTTCCGATCTATCTGGATCTCTTATGGCTGATAGGAACTCTTCTATCTCAGTGACTAGTGGTTCAGACAAAGTCTCACAAGCAGCAGCTCTTCACTCCCATCCCAGAGCCTTGGCTCTCTCAGTAGCCTTTTTAATCATATCAGTGGCCTTATGTCTGATGTTATTGTAGTCATAGCCTTGGCCACCTACAACATTCACATCATCATCCATCTGCTTAAAACACAACAATACACTTAGAAAATAAAAAAAAACTACCACAGCCAGAAGTAAACATGGAGACTGAGGTACTTCATTGAAAAGGCTAAGTGTTTTTGCCCAAATACTTACAGGGCTTCTTCAGAGTAAAAAAAACATTGCACACAAGTGATCTGCTGCCAGACATGGTCACATAAGGGTTTGGTAATTAAATGAGAATCTACTAGCTGTGCCCCATGGAGGTGAAGTTCCTGAACTATGACCTCATTCCCAACCTTTTTGAATGGAGATTTATATGAGTCTGACCCCTTTCTTTTGATTTTGTGATGTGATAGGAAAAATTTATATTAAACTAAATAAAACACCAAGATGGTGGTGGGAGGATTACAGGCTGATATACTTCTGGGGAGAAACTATTCATCATGAAGGCATTGTTTAGAATAATACCAAACTTTTCTAAAAATATCAGTGCAAGCCCTGTAGTATCTTCACATGCCCCCACATATGCACACAAAAGGATAAAACTCATGACTACAGAATTTAACAAGCTGATTTCCATGTACATGGAAAAAATAGTTATATACAACCTGCTAGGCAGATAAATCAGCATAAGCACAGAATAGTTTCTTAGTTTAACAATAACCCACATAAGCTGATGCAAGTCAGACATATCTGAATAACCTAAAAATATTGACTGTACCCCATAAAGTGCAATTATGGGATAAACGCACTAAGAAAAATGTGTTCATTTCAAAAACACAACCTTGCATCACTAGACAGCAGTCATTGCAAATAGAAGGATTCAAAATATAAAAAATTGTAAAGAACATTACTTACCCTAAAAAGATTTGAGGCAGTTCTTCCACAAGTATCACAAATCCAACAGTTGTATTTGTCAGCAAAAGTTTTATTTGGCACTTGGGAAACCAAGGAAACTTCCCTAGCTCAGAGGAAGTTCTGTGGCTCCACATCCTGCTTATGTCATGTAGAATACCCTTACGGTGCACACTAAATATGTTAATTAGGTCTCATTATCATTCCTGAATCACTCTACCTGCTCAATGTACCAGGGAAGTAAATATGATGTTAATACCTATACAATGGCTTGTGCACACCTGGACAGTACAACAGCAAGTATTAAGGCCTTTAGCTAGGTAATGCTTTGCAAGTGTGACTCATTAGCAGTTCTGCATGTTCAATTACTTAACTGGCAGTTCTGCTAATGAGAAGTACACTTACAGGTTGTGTGTCAGAGTGAAAATCCTTACTGAGGAATTCTACGTTATTTCCTGAATTAGGACTGAATCTTGATGTACACTTTGGTTAACATTTTGTAAGAAGATTAGTTGCCTGTGATGACAGAGTGACTCTAAATCATGGCATTAATGAAACTGAGAATGAATGAAAAAATATATACTTATGGTAAAATGATAAATATTCATAGTACAAAGGTAATACCATGAAATATTGCACACAAAATGAAACCAGAAACTCTTCTCTTGCAGACAGTTGTTTGGAACTTCTCACGTTTTACCATTCTCACTTCTGCAGCACACTCACACAACTGTACTATGTCAGGAAAAATGACAACTGAGAGTTAACATTGGTATAGTAGAGTAAATGGAATTTCCTGAAGTACAATGCTAAGCACATATTCTTACTTTCTCTACTTCTGTTTATAAATGTTCAGGTGGCAAAACACATTCTTCATGTCACTGTTTCACTGTAATGCCATAGATGTAGGATTCAAATCCTGTAAAGGTACTAACTCTGTAATCCTTACATTTTACTTGTTTAAGGCCAAAAAGTTGATAGATTAGCAGCGATCTATGATTATTTTTTGTCTTTTTCCTTTGCATGATGGTTGGCATTGCACAGTGGTGCCCACAACTAATGCTCTTCAATAAATGACAGTTCTCTTCTTATGGAAAAAAAAACAAATTGTATTTGGCATACAGACAGACTTTTCCATTAGTTGCATAAATGAAACTGGCAACAGTGCACCTTAGTCAGCAGTTTGGATATTACTGAATGCAGAAAATATAGGACTGGAGGCAGTAGTGTTAGTTCAGAGGGTGCAAACTAGATTCTCACTGTGTTCATGTCAGATGGGTACATGCCTTTGAAATCCCATACCTATCCTCAGTCAAGGTGTCTCCAACCTCTTGTGTTTGTCACCTTCCCTGTCTGTCTTGTATGTCCTGTATGTCTGTATCTGCTAACTAACCTACCCTACATACCAACCCCTCTTATTCCTAACTACCCTCCCAAACATTTGTTTCTCTTCACCAAAAAAAAAAAATAAATAAATAAATAAATAAAAAGTACACCTGCCCTCAAAAAATATACCCCATTCATAGCTCTCCACTTTGCATATATGTGTATGGCATGCTTGATTTGGCTCAGCCGGTCACACAGCATTAATAAATTTTGTCTCACATCCTTTATGATATGTCTATCCAAAATTCTCAAATTTTTTGTACACATATAATGTTGACTTATGAAGAAGTGGATAGGTATGTTACTCTCACACCATGATTCTGAACATTCCATAATAATTTTATCATTTTTCTGTCTCCTGCATGCTCCGAATTTTCATTATTGTCCTATCCACTAAATTTTATGCATTTAATCTAGTTGAAGCATTGATTCACATACCACACATATGGACAGAAATGGTCATTAACCAAAGTGTCTATTTCTGCCCTCATCATTTGCACAGTGCTTTGTATCGAGCAGCACAGCTACCCATAGTTATATAATGGTGAGTGCCGCTTCCCATCCTATGGCAAAAACTGCTGAATTTCCTCTGGCTACATCCATACAATGTCCCTTGCGCTACCACATTTAGCCCTGCTGCACTACAGAACACAACACAGATAACACTATGAGGATACAGTTATTATGACAGATATAAGAGACTCCAGGGTATAATTTACACCATATAGGATGTTTCAAATCAATGTAATGTTGTGAAGTCTGATGCACACATAGTCCATTGCTTCATACTTTTCTTGTTGTTCCTTTAAACTGTGTGATATCTGCTAGCAGAAATTTGACTACCTCTGCGGTGAGCTCAGACAATGCTTGGGTTTAGATTATGTCAAGTAAGACTGTCAGGTTTTCGAATCCAGCCTGCTTACAACATTATTTCCTATAACATTTTACCTGGTAAGGTATTGGATATATTTTACTCCCCCACCGCAATCCTGCTTATTCCTTAATTAGTCTATTAGTAATACTTTACCATAAACAGCATAACAGAGTTCTAAAAGTGATAAAAAGAAGATTCATACAACAAAAACATGGGAAGAAATGGCTTAGAAACAGAAATGTGTATTGTCCATACTTAAGTGCTTGGCATCAAACAGCAAAGCTATTACTTTCATTTCTAAGTTAAAAACTCATAAAATAACTATGCCTGTGCCAATACTTTGCCATCAGCCACACAAATGAGCTCAGTAGCAGTGTGCATCTGTAAGAGATTATGGCAGAGTGAAAGTAATCTCAGTGGCATCTATTACTTGTATATGGTTTATTGGCTTACTTTATTCCAGGTATGATGAGTTCATTGTAGTGCAGTGGCACACGTTATCCTTCCATGTGTGTTTCACTGAACTGGTGCAATTGCAAACATATTTGCAGAGTGATATTAATGATGCAGTGCATATGTTGTGCATGTATGTCTTGTAATAACATTGTACAATGTACAGACACTGCAGAGTATAAATGATCTACCAAAAAAGTACAAGTCTTTCATACAATGATCTTGAAATAAACACTGGTTAGCATCTATAACCATAACCTTGATGTGCCACATAGACACATACATATCATTCACAACACAGCAAGTAAGATGAATTATGTGATATATGACTAATTCTTCAATATTTCGGTTTTCACCGAAAATACACTTTCGCTAAAGTGAGCTCGAAAAAAAAAAAAACATGACAGAATGGCTGCTGCTGAGATCGCAGTAAAGTCGGGATAAAGGAATATTCCCTTTTCCCCACTGTAGTGCGATCTCAAAGTGAGAATATAAAAGTAGGATGAGCCCCTGCATAAACATGTTTACTGGTTATATTCATAGGTTCATAGGTTGGTACTAGGCTATCAGCCCTAGGGCCTATACAAGCCTAGCCATAACAATTCCCTGGCTATTTCTTCCCACATTATTTACTTTCCTGGACCCCTGTCTAGCAGGGCGACTGACGTGATCCCTGGGGTGAATTTCCTTTCTCCCATCCAATTGTCAAGGTTCCTCTTGAAGAGGTCCAAAGAGGCACTCTGCTTGACATGTATGGGCAATCTATTCCAGAGTCTGGGGAGTCTCTGGGTCAGGAACCAATCCCTCCAGCATGTTTTGTTTATTGTGATGACAAGGTTTAGATCCCTGGAGCGTGTAGCTCTGAGGGATTGGGATTTCTTTAAGTGTAGCATGTCCAACAGCTCTGGGTTTGACATGGCCTTGTATGTTAAGCAGAGATCGCCTCTGAGTAGACGATATGCGACAGAGTATAGCTGGAGTTTTTTAAGGCGGTCAGTGTAGGGCATCTGCTTTAGGCCTGTGATTCTTTTAGTGAGGTATTTCTGAGGCCTTTCCAGTTGTTGCAGGTGTCTTGAGAGGTACATACCAAATGGGGTGTTGTATTCTATAATG